>NC_084804.1:18814722-19119722 GCF_963583255.1 Pyrus communis | reverse complement strand
TTTTGCCAAGTGAGATAAAATTGAAGGTTCAGAATACAATTATTAAAAAACGTATTAAAGACCTTTACTGATATACTCCAGTTATGGACAGACATCCCTTCTTCTTATATTAAAAAACGTATTTTTGATATGTCATTGATAAGCGTCGATACCATTATTGTTGCCAACAAAACATGTCAACATGTTATGGATGCATTACAGACCGTATCAATTCATGCCCTAAAAAAGTAAAGAACAAACGTCATACACAAAGAATTTATGTCAGGGACTAAATTACGTTGCTAATAAGAATTAAATTTGACTCTTGCAGAATGCCAAGTCAGTCTCAAACTTGTTTGCCGGTACCAGAGATAAATGTGTGGGCTGTGAGAAAACTGTTTATCCAATTGAGAAGGTAAAAACCTACGTAATTTTTTGCTACCATTATATGAGAGCTCAAATTTTCTTCCATTGATTGCATTCAAACCCTTATAAACAAAATCTTAAATTATTAAATTAATGTTCCTCCAAAGGTTTCCGTCAACGGGACTCCATACCACAAGAGTTGCTTCAAATGCAGCCATGGAGGTTGCACCATAAGCCCATCCAATTATATTGCACATGAAGGAAAGCTCTACTGCAAACACCACCACATCCAACTCTTCAAGGAGAAAGGAAATTACAGCCAGCTCGAAAATGAACGCGAAAAGCTTACAATGACCGAGCAAGCCACTCCTATGGAGATTGCTGCTGAATCATGATCCATCCCTTTCTCCTTGTGTGATCTCCACCATTTATGTCGTTGTTATGTCTTGTTTTGTTTCCTGATCATTATACATGGGCACTCGGATGTATCGCGAGATTGAATGTATTCGGGTATGAATGGTTTGCTTTGAGGGTTTTACTGCAGCATATTAAAACATTTGTCGTCTCTATTTTTCAGTTTCTTTCTACTTTACCACGTGCTTCAAAAGAACACTACTCGACTCCTTATATATGAGAGTTATTCCTCTTTTAACAACAAATTGTCGTCTAACACATGAAAAATATCTCATTTAAATGCCAAAAACAAAAGTACGGGTCAATTATGATTCATCTGCAAAACAGAATGACTCCATAACTTTTACGTCTCTAGTTATGAGCTCCTTCATATCGTTTGAGAGCTCCAGAAGTAACAAGACACTGACGCAAATTTCCTGTCAATCACCCAGGCCGGTTTACTCACTCCCGGTAAAGATTGAAACTGGCAGCTACCGTCGTTGGACATTGATGAAGATATTGGTTAATATGTAAAGGCATCATACCATTCTGCCATAAATCTTGGTTCAGCTATTGCTACACCCAAACTGTACAGGAGCAACAGATGAACACATCCATGTGTGTTCACAGGAGGACTGAAATCCCTAATCACTCAAAAGGAAATCAGATTTACAATGAAACCGGTTACAAATGTACAATGACAAGATGCTGCATGAACCTGTACTTGGCCCTCAACGACTGAGTTTAATTTTCTACTTCTTGACGAATCGTCAGTGTATCCGACTCTCTCGTTAGCATCAATCTGTTCAAAGGCAACAGTTATGCTTTGGCGTCCAACCAGTCATGATGAACCATAACCAAAGTTAAAGTAGATCACTGCTGTTTCGGTTGAGAGCCATTTTTGTTCATGTTGTCTTTCAATATTTGCGCTGCAAGTATTAGGAGCTCCACCATCTCAAGTCCAGCAGCATAAACAGAATCTATCTTCTCATGGCTGGGCTCCCCGTAAGCATGACCAGGCTCATTGCGGACACTCTGACCATTGAATTCAACGTCTTCATCTGCTGACCAACTAATCGGTAGGGAGCTGCTAAGTGCAGTCTTCACTAGTTTTGCCTCATTAATAATGTCGTTGACAGTTTCTGATAGGCTAGCAAATGTGGTACTTCCAGAAGTCACCAACTCTTTGACCTATAAAGTAGATTACGCACACACTGAACACATCAATTTCATACAGTAGACCAAAGAAAAACCGCTAACAGACTAGCTGTTGATGAACAGTGTTTCAATGCTAGTGATTGACTAATAATTAAGAGTGAAAGTTCGCCATATAAAAAACAAAAACATCTTAAACTTCCATCAGACCTTTGAAAGGGATAGACGAAGCCTGTGAACTGTAGTAGTCAGATGCTCCATACTTCCCATGCTCTCTTGAAGTGTTGCTATTTCAATTTTCATTCTGAGGAGACAAAAAATGCGGAAGAAAAAGGAATTTGATCTCATATCCAATATCATGTCAGTGGCAAAATCAACGGTGATGCATGTCAAGAACACACATCTACAGTATGTATCATTCAACTCAAATTTACCCAAAATGTATTCACAAACCTGGCAAACTCCATGCTATCGAACCTCTTGCCAGATAGATTCCCCTCGACATTTAGGCCACTTGCAGCTTCACGTCCCCTAAAGTCTACATTAGCAACCCAACGACTCAAGTATGTTTTCTTCAACAAACTTTTTAGCCTTCCATCCCTTTCATGAGTAACTACTTTCCTATCCCCAATTTCTGCGGGCAAATTTTCTCTATTTCTCCCTTGACCAATTCTCCTGCACATTATCATCGATAGTACTTTCAATAAGTTAAGTAAAAAATCACTAAAAGGCAACGAAGAAAGTTACTCCCGAGTAAAGGAAAAATTAACAACACATCTATAATGCCAACATTTCTAAAAGTAAAGCAGAAATCTGACTCTTTAAGCTGATGATAATCCTGCTTCAATTGTGCAAACTCCATTAGAGCTTTTACTTTTTCATTGGTAACCTGAACCAAAAAGAAATAATTGGACAGTTCATCAATGAACCCAAAAATTGTACGAAACTTTTAAGGTCGCACGAACAAGGAAATTCATCTTTGAACCAAAAAATATTCATGCAAATAATGAAATATCAAACTACACAATAAGATGGAAGTATCTGGAGTCAGCAACACTGCAAGTGGTACATGAAGGTCACCATTGAAATGCTTCAACATTATGTGGCACAGTGATAACACCAATAGATAATGTTTGTCTAGTATGAAATGAAGATCCCATATTAGAGTGAGTGGTCAAATTAACAAGGTTTACAGTTTAACACACGTGTATATTACAAACATCCACATGAAATTTCACAATTTGTTAGCTCCAGATTACACAGTACTTATAGTGCAGTCTTTCACAAAAAATTTCATGAGTTACCAGGGAATTGCATACATCACTGAGCTAATGAGCAGATCGGTTTAGTTACATTGAGATGACTGGAGAGAAACAAGTAATCTGACAGATGGGCGCTTCAAAGAAGTTACCTGCAGTAAGTTTCTGTGAAGCTCTTCTATTTTTCTTTCAAGAGCTGCATTCACATTTCTGTCAAGTAAATGTCTTTCTTCCTGCTGTGAAAGAAGCAATAATGTTGACACCTGAAAAATATTCTTGGTTAAAGAAAAAGCAACTGCAAATTAGGAACTATCAGATTTCAAGAAAAAGATAAACCAAAAGACCTTGTCCTGCAATGCATGTGCAAGGGCTTCAGAGTAATCGTTTCCTCTAACTGCCACAAACTCTGACGAGTCAGGACCACTATTCTGCAACCAGTATGGAAGATATAACGAGTGATATAAATGTAGGAGCAAAATTAGATTAATTACACCCTCCGAACTTCTTTTGAGTTCACCAACCACAAAGAAAGAAAAAAAAACTCTTTCAAGCAGTGCTTGGCTTGGAGTCAATCAGAAAAAAGGAAGCACTAAAAGTCCACAAAGATGTCTATCGTCAAACATCACTGAGATAGTAAGCAGTTTCCTCTATTAGGGTGCAGTGAACAAACCTTGGATACCAATTGGGGGTCAGCATTGCTAGATTTATGCCTTTGGAGTCTGGTTGCATCAATTTGCCTACAATTTTCCTCTATAGCATCAATTACTGATTTGATACTAGCCTTTCCCTCGTTGAGTAAATTCATGATGAGAACTCTATGCTGAGAATGGTAATGATGCAATTCTGCAATCTCATGTTTTATCATTTTATTTGTAAGGATCTGCACATAAGCCCACCAAATTTACAGTAAGAATGCAATTGAGATTTTTTTTATAATTTCTTTTAAGAGAAAGAAAGAAATTGAGATTGAACTAAATCATTTTCAATTAAATTTTTTCAAGCAAGAACTTACTTTTTTCTTTTCCAATTCACCAACTTTCCTCTTTAAATGATTTTCGATTTCCAAGCCCTACATGCCACAAGAAGATCAATTTTTGGAAAATAGACCATATAAATTAGTGTGCAATGCAAAGCTGACAAGTACGAAGCAAGTTGCTTACCATCCGTAGCCTGTTTTGAAGATTATCTACAGATTTCCTTGTCCTCTCGAGCTCTTCCTCTAATGCACTCTGTCTGAGGATAAGTTACTCAAGTTGCATACGGGACATAAAATCTTAATCTAGAGACAACCGCAATTTTTTTTTTTAATAAATTAGGCATAGTTTTCAAATGCAAGCATGATGTCAATTCAATCTGGAAAACTAAACAAGACGACAATATTCTATTTGATTCACAAGGTTCTCAGAAACAACGGTCAATCTATACTTGTCGAATATGGTTGCTAATGTTTTTATTTCCTCAATTCTTAAATTAATCCTTTAGATCTACTGTCTCCAGTAACTCAAACTTAGGTTATCATGAATTTATAATGTTTGATATCGTTACCCATTTACCCCTTCACAAGAATGAAAAGTAGAGGGTTATGCAAACTTACAATATATTTAGATGTTGAAGCATCATTGAAACTCCACCATTCTGCAGGATCATGCAAAAGGCATGCACATTTTCTGTCCCAACTTGTACTCTCACATCCCTCAGGGCTTTGCTGCCTGATCTCATAAAATTTATCGATTACCTGTTATGGACATAATATCTCCTTAAGAACTATGCGAAATCTTTCTCCAATCAAACTAAGTGAAATAGGACAAAAGGAAAACAACAAAACTGAAGAACAATGGTCAATGTTAACATAGTTCTAGCTATACCTTGAGCACACACACGTCTCCAAAAAAACCATGCAATATGTTCTCTATTTGCTAAATATGAGTGGACAGATAACTTGCTGATTGTTTGGGACTGAAAGTGCAATTAAATGCTAGTATCTGATTCGCCATGTAACATCTTTACATCCTTACGATTTGAACATTATGGATGTACCATGGATAACATAAGAGAGGGAGGAAGAAGAAAGAGAAAGGGAACCCAGGATCACCTTCTTGAAAGCTTCAATCTTCTCTTCTTGCATTGCTAAATCACTTTTCAGTTTATCATTAAGTTTCTTCTGTTCAGAACAATCTGCAGTTTGTTCTTCTAACCTGTATCACAAATAAGATGCACATCATCATGAAAGAAGCATGCGTTCACTTGCATCAGAATTTCATCTTGGCTTTATAGCTCAAAACAATTGTGGAAATAACGAAAATGCCTAACCACAAGTTCCCGCAATGATAAGTAGATGCCCAACATATAGGGTACAGAAAGCCAAGATAAAAGAAAGTAAAAGTACAACATTTCTGTGAGAGATATTTTTCACGTTTTCTTTTCTAACATTTGCTACTTATAATCAATTCTCTATTCGTCAAAAGCTAATAGATACCTCTTCTCTATATCACAAAATTTGTTTGACATGAGCTCCTCTTTTTCCTTAGCCTTCTCAGCCTGCGATAAGCAACATAACATATTTAAAATTTTGATTTTCATAAATAACTCATGCAGAAAAGTACTTAATAAGTGCCATACATGCAGAAAATAAGCTTAAAATAAAGGACAGCTGCCCTAACCTCCATTATTGAATGATCTCGTTCAGCAAAAGCTGCAGCCACACAGCCCTGGAAAAATTTAAGCTGTTTTTCTGCTTCCACATTCTAGGCAAACAAATTCAATATATAAGACCCAAGAACGCCACCATGAAATTAATTTGCATTCATTATTGAGATGCAAAAGAGCTTTCGTGTAAGAGAGACCTTTGCAACCTCTGCACCATGTAGATCAGCCAACTGGCCCTGAAGGTACAGAGCACACATGTTAGCTTTCATAAGCAGTTACACTATCAAGGGAAGAAAGTTAAAGATCTCACTTTGATTCTGTAAGCCTCCGAAAGCTCTTCTTGAAGATTCACATTATCTCTGGTGCAAGCAGCTAGCTTCTTTTTCAAGTTTTCAATTTCCTGCTCCAAGCCAGCTGTCCTAATATGACATGAAATTTTAATGCAAAAGACATTTATAGTTTTCTTCATAGTAGCACCCCAGGGGGACAAATTTTCCCTTCCCCGCCCTCCACTATAAAGAAGGAAAAACAACTTGATCGTATTGACTGGGGAAGGAAATTATACCTTTGAAAATGCATCTTAGTGGCCACAACAAGGTAGCTTGGACCAGCTTGTTGTATACACAGTTGTTCAATGTCTTTGCGCAATTCATCACGTTCTGCACATCATCATAATCCACATATATTATTTTTCACGCTATAGATTAGACACTCGAATCCAACTCAGGGTCACAAACTGAACAACACGGTACATACAGAAGCACAACCTATGTGTTTGCAATATGCAGTACCGCACAAAACCAACTTCTGAATTAGCGTAGCATAATGAATAGCCAAACCAATTCTACACACACACACACACACACACAAAAGAAAAAAAGAAAAAAAAAAACATAAATTGGAGATTGATGACACAATAAAATTAGCACACACCATTTTCGAGCTGATGAATTCGAGCCAACAACGATTCCTTATCGCTTAAATCTTCATCCATTGTCAGAAACAGAAGCTGAGGTCAAACCTTAAAAGCATCAGGCAATAAACTTACCAATAACCATAACCAACCCATTCACAGAACATGATTCCCAAGTAAAAAAGGACCCCGTTTCACAATTTGGATATTGCAAGAAGCCCAAGAACCAAAATTCAACAGAATAAAATCACCAAGATCAATAATTTAATTCAAAAGAATACTCGAACGTAAGAGAATAATTGGAATTTAATAATTTTAGGTTTAAGGGTTGGAAAGAAAGGGAAAGACTTCATCTTTTTGGTGTTACCTCAATAAGTTATAGGAACAACGACAACAGCAACGAGAGGAATTCAGATTCAAGGTCGGAGAGGAGAAGAGAGGAGGAGTTTGCTTTCGTAAGCTTGCTGCAAGAACTCAATCTGAAAGAAGGCTGGGGTGGGGTGGTGGGTGTTTCGTCTGTCTTTTAATTTTTTTATTTGAGACATAATTACGGGGTCTAATATAAAAATTTGTTTATTGAAAATAATATATTAGTGTAGAAAGAATATAGTGTACTGGATTCTAAAATTTATCTACTCTTTTAATGATGAGTTTTCTATTCAATTTTGTACTGACTATTGGTCAAATTATAGGCTTCTTATAAATTTTTCTCTTCAATGACCGTCGCCAACTATGCTTACGTTTGCTACATTTTCTTCCTAAAATAGTTGTGGATAAAATTGCCAATATTTCTACGGATGCTATTGGTAGACCTGGTAGTTTTTAACACGACATAAAAACGAAGCGAAATAACAGGTTTCGGATCAACACAATAACTAATCGGATTATTATCGGGTGACCCATTAATAATAAATTCTTAATGGGTATACACGCGGGTAACCCATTTCAACCCGTTAAGAAAAAAATTTATTTTGATAATTTTAAAGTTTAATTACTAAAAGATTTAGTATAATATATAACAGCCATATTAATATATACAATATATTCTATATTAAATATATAGTTTTGTATTATTATTCTACATAAGTTTAAAAAAAAAAAAAAAAAAGTTTTAGTCATTATTTATTTTTATTATGAGAGTTCCTTGTTATCATTACTAGGATAAATTTTACTTAACATGTTGTCCAAAATTAAAATAAACTAGTATAGTATTTGTATAGGCAAGAACTAAGAAGACATAAATATAAGTATGAAAAATGTGAAAGAATATATAAACACTTGTGATTCATCATTATTCCTCCACGAGTAGATAATGGTTACACTTACATTATCGTTTAGATTTTTAAAATCCTTCAAACCCTCTTGAATAATGTTATTTATTTGAGGGAAAATTAATAAAATTAATAATAATTATTGTAGAAGTGTACAAAATGTAAAAAGAATATACAATCACTCATAGTGACAAACTTTACAACTTTCATGAAAAGGTTAGCTTCAAAATCCAACACTATAATCCATAAACCTTAAATTTATATTTAACCGTCAATTGTCATTTACGCTTTATTCTTCTTACTAAATTTCATTTTTAAAATTTTCTTTTTTGAAAACATGATCATCTGGTGGATGTAAGAAGATGAACGACTTAAATATTTGTTATCACGTTTCGATATGGTTAACTTAAATATAAGTCAATGTCATATAATTTGTAGAAACTTTATAAACATCAAGCAATATTTTCACTAACCGTAAAACTTTGAACATAATATCAATGATCCAAACCGTTTATCTTCCTGAATCCTCTAATAGATCATGTTTTCAAAAAAGAAAATCCTAAAAAACAAAATTTGATGAGAAAAATGAAGCATAAATGTAAATAACAATCAATTTAAATTTTGATCTATGATTTATATGATTATAGTGGCGAATTTCGAAGTTAACCTATTCATGAAAGTGGTAAAGCTTGTCATTACGAGCGTTTATATATATTTTTTTCTATATTTTTTACACTTCTACATTAATTAAAAAATATATATATAAATATATACTTAAAAGAAAATTGCGTTTTTATGTTTTGGATGTGACAATATGGTATGTATATACTTATTTAGTATTATACTTTTCATTTGATTATTTATTGGTTTAAAATATATTTTCCTTAACAGGTAACGGGTTGGATCATATTACTCGTTAATATTATCAAGTCAATTTTGGGTTGGGTCATTTTACCCGTTTATTTTAGCGGGTGTTACATGACACAATCCGTTAAGATATCGGGTATGACATGAATACGACACGAACACGAAAAACACGACACGAATGTCAGGTCTTGGTGGCTCGACAGACAAGTGTATATAAAGACTAACTAGTGATGATAACTTTACTCTGGACCTAAGTGCTATCATGAACACCAAATAACGATGGAGCTTTTTCTGAGAGTTGCATCTTCCCCCCTAAAGTGCTCTCTTTTCTTTGGCTTGTGTTGCTAGACAAATTATTGACAAATGCTCAACGAGTTAGTCAATCCTCCATGTGGCATATGTGATGGTGATTTTGAATCAATTATTCACGTCTTTAGAGACTGCTCCTTTATTGCTAAAGTTTGGAGATGTTTCCCTGTTCCTGATCAATTTTTTACGAACGCATGTACTACTAATTGGTTCCAAAATAATCTCTCTTTCAAAATACTTGTCTTGGATAATTTGGAATGAAGACTGATTTTTTGCATTACCTGTTGGCTCTATAGCACTGGCGAAACAAAAATATTTTTGAACATGATTTTTCTCCACCTAATGATCCCAAATTTGTGATCATTACTTACTTGAAAGATTGGCTTCGGATGAATATGATTCCTTCCATAAAATCCCTTTGAACACATGCTTTTCTTCATTGAGAACCTTATCCTGAGGTTTGGGTAAAGCTTAATGTTGATGTTGCAAGGGGGAGGCCAACTTCATTAGTGTTGACGGTGTCCTTAGAAACTCATCAGGGCATGGGTTTCTGGTTTTTGTGCTAATCTTGGTCGAGATGAGATTCTATGTACTGAAGTTTGGGATGTTTTTATTGGGTTGCAACTTGCATAGAATCATGAAATTAAGAAGATTACGGTAGAATCAGATTTTGCTCTTGCGGTTGAATTGATTTCAAATGCAAAAGTGGATAATCAACCTCTGGGAAGTTTAGTATTGAATTGTCGTGCCCTTATGCACCAAAACTAGTCTAGTGAAATTCGTCATATCTATTGTGAAAAGAATTTTGTTGATGATGATTTGGCTCTTTTGAGTTTGTCATGTAGTTTGGTTTTAGTGTTTTCTCAGCAAGCTCCTCATTATTGTCATCGGTTACCAATTGCAGATATAACTAGGTCTTATGGCCTCGTGATATTCTATTGTAATCTTTTATTTTCTTCCAGGCCTGTGCCCTGCTGTCAACCAAAATAAAAAAGAATTTATTCACCATTTTAATACGATATATTCAATTGAAATTTTGAGTTCCCTTCGGGAGAAATCCATAAAATTAGAATTTTGAATTTTTTTTTTAACATAGAATTTTGAAAAATTTTAAAATTTTAGTCTTTGTTTTCGTTGTCGGGAGAAAAACTAAGGTCAGTATTCGGTAAAACCGTTGCGATATTCCAACTGTATGTGCCGGCAATCTTCATAATAACGCGATATTCCAACTGTATGTGCCGGCAATCTTCATAATAACATAAATATAAGCTCAAAACAGAGGGGGCAAAACTATATCATTGAATCAGACTAAACACTACAATCCAGAAGCATATACATCTTGTTGCTATATGAATGAACTAACTCAAACAATGACAGCATGCCCTAAGCCCTCGAGTTAGTAGGGAAGACCCCGCTCTAAACGGGCGGGACGGCGCAAAATTCACTTTCAAAGATAAAAGTGATAGCCGCCTCCTTCTATCTTTAAGGCCAAGAAAAACAAGGTAAAGAAAAAATAAAAAGACAATTACAAAAAACTTTTCTATCCCACTGTGAGTCTGTTGACTCTAAAAATTACAAAACCTACGTGGTGCGCAGGCCGAGTAACTAATAAGCTAACTGGTGCGCAAGCCGAGTAACTAATAAGCTAACTACGTCCTTCGGTTGAATGCGGGGCGTGCCAACTCGTTGGCCGAGCTCGACCGAGGAGTAAAATTCATTGATGTCGCGTTGAGCGCGTTGTTGACTTCTCTATCTTGCGATTGCGACCGAGGAAGGAACACTCTCGGTCTCTGGGTTCTATAGCCTGAAGACAAGGCTACTAATTCTGCGAAGTTCACAAATCGTTGAAGCCCGATTCGGTCACTGTGATTATATTCGTAAGAGTATAAGCACTGATGCGTGATTTATACGCACACAAATTAAACCCTCTTTTTGACAATTGTAGTATAAGTATAAGTAGGGATCGTTCTGGACCGGGGATTAGGAGGGATTGCAAATCTCTTGGAAACTGACTCAAAAACGTAAAATAAAGTTTAAAACACTAAACTAGACTCAAAGAATGCAAAATTAAAGTTTAAAACACTAAGACAAACCAAAAACAAAAAAAAATACTTTAAAACATAAACTAAACAGATTCTAAGCACTAAAGAACAAGAAAGTAAAGGGGGGGTTTGATTTGACGAAATTAGCTAAATTGCACAAATTGTAATTAAAGGCAAAACGTAAATATAAATGTGATGAAAATATTGATGATGGAATAGCCAAGGGGTTCTTCTCCACACATGTTACACTTGCATACAAGATTGATTCTCAGTTGGTCTTTCGATAAATTATGAAACTCAACGCCCCGGGTTAATTAGGTCCGCTTAAATTAACCGTCAAGTTTTCCTTAAGTTAATGAATTGGATGGGTTAGTGCAACGCAATTCACCACATTCTCCAAAAGTCCTTTACGTGAACAGCACAATAAAGACACAATCAAAGATCATTAAGCATTATGAAAACTATAAGTGTTGACGAGGCATTCGTTACTATGGAATACGCATGAAACTTATGCCAAGAATTCATTTAACGCGATTGTTTATAAGCAACCTCCACTACTTGTGAATATAAGTTCATAACGATTAGGTGAAACTCACTTATATTCTAGCGTCATATTTATGCATGAAAATTAAGCGCGCATTCTTAATAAACATTGATAAATAAGTTATCAATCAAACGGTTAAACAAATTGAATCCACAACTTATGAAATTCCAACGAAAGTTAATCAATTCATATTGCAAACATAAACATAGTTTCGAATCACCCCCTAGCTAAAAGGGGGGGTTTATTTCCTCATAACTTTGAAATTAAAGAAACACCTAAACATTCCAACAACTCAAACTTGAATTGTATGAACGTTTAGGCACTCTTCTCTTCCATTCCTCATACGTACAAAACAAAGAGAATTGAATTTAAACTTTGAAATCAAAGAAACACCTAAACATTCCAACAACTCACACTTGAATTGTATGAACGTTTAGGCCCTCTTATCTTCCTCGTTGTAGTAGCACAAGGTCTAAGGTGAGGTTTGGGGGATTATGGAAATGGATGAGGAGTGGTGGAAATGGAAGCAATGGAGGAGAAGTGGAAGGGGGACTCACGGTTTTGGATTCTAAGGGGAAGTGTTTGTGTTATTTGTGGTGTGAGAAATGGAGATGGAGTGGGGAGTGAATGAATGACAAATGAATGAAGTGTGTGTGGTTTATATAGGGAGAGAATGGGTGAGAATGTGGCTGCAATGCATGTGAAAAAAACAGCTAGGAAAGTGGGTGGAAAGCTGGAATTGCACAAGGGGAATGCTGGAAAGCCAAGGGAACCCACGGCATTGAAGGTTTTGGTGCATGTGTTGGCTGATTTGTTTGTTGGGAAAAGCTTGTGAAAGCATGTGAATGTTGTTTGTGTGAAGTGTGTGTGAATGCATATGGATTAAAGAGTGAATGATGGCTGAAATAATGATGGAAAATAGCTAGGAAAAGTATGGAATGCATGTGAAATGTAAAGGGAAAAATTGGAAATGGGAATGAAGGCCACGGTATTGAGTTGGGAAATGAATGATTAAATGTGCATGTGGGTGAATGTGAAGGGAATGCATGTGTTGATTGATTTGTGGTGCAATGATGAAAGGCAAAGTGGAAGAATGTGGCTGAAATGGTTGAGGAATTATGCACGGCAATGGGTTGATTTTTGATGATTTAAAATGTTGATGCATGATGAAGAGTTAATAAATAATGCATGTAGGGTTAGCTAGGTTGTGTGATGATGAGTGTATGTGACATTGTTTTGTGACAAAGAATGGATAGGGTGAATGATTATGTGGCAACATGTTTGAATGATTAAAGTGCATGTGGGTTGATTGAATGAATGCAAAGTGAATGATTAATGAAATGGGAAAGCATGACCAAGGTGGAAATGCATGTGAAATGTTGGAAAGGGATTGGGAATGCACGGCTTTGGGGAAAGAATGAATGGATGTGCAAATGTGTTTTAATTAATGAAAGTGTTTGGAGAATGAATGCAATGATGAAGAGTGAATAAAGAATGCATGTAGGGTTAGCTAGGTTGGCTTTGTTTGGGTGCATGTGTGTTAATGGTGGTTTTGCATGTGAATTGATGGATTGTTTTTGATGGAATGGATGGTTCTTTGCATGGCTATAAGGGAGAGAATAAGAGAGAATGGGCTAGGCCCTTTGTTTTATGTCCAAAGTGAATACAAGGCCTTCAAATTCGTCCATCCTTTTGGCTCCATGGATAAGCTATCCAATCCATGCCCAAAAATGCTCCAAATGGCCTCAAAATGCACTTTCTTGCTCCCTAGGCCCTTAGAACCTGAAAACACACAAAAGAAGCATAAAGGACTAAAATAACTAGAGAAACATAACGTAAATGCACGAGAACAAGCCATTTAAGTCGCATGAATATGCTCCTATCAAGCACGTCGAATCGAGACCAAACTATATGGACACAGGTACTCAAATATGATGTATGTCTTGATGGTAAATGTAGTTCGGCCGTCGGAATGCCGAACTCTGAAACTTACTTTGAGTATCCAATCATAAAATCATTCGGCGTCCAGTACGCCGAATAACGCAATTCGTAACACCTAACTACGCCGAGAAGGCTAGCAAGGTGACCTCTACCAACAAGGGTTCAAAAACCCTTCTCGCCCGAGACTTAGATAGGTAACCGGTCTGCCTCGACGCAGTGCTGTTTATCCAAACTGAAGGTGTTTCTCAGTCGGCTGATTCTGCGGCAACAGCGCTGTTTATCCAAACTGAAGGTGCTCACCGGGTGCCTCCACAGTGCTGTTTATCCAAACTGAAGGTGTGTCGGCAGAAAAAGAAAAGGAAAAAATCTCAAGGTGTTTGAGAGGTTTTGCGCAGGGCAATTGTATGCTGAATTGAAGGTCCTTTTTTGTTGCATGATTTCTTGTATTTATAGCACCCCATTCCTTGAGACCGAATTGCATCCTTATCGGGATTGGGAGTCCTTGTCATGTTCCAACTCTACTTCGAACAAACCTACTCCCACTAGGACTTTGAACTTTCCCTTCTTCCGAGGCTTTATTCTTTGCCGGCCGGGAATCCTGGTCGTACCAGGACTTCCTCGACCCTTTCTGTTCATGTGGACTACTTAGGGTAGGACTCGACCGACCCTGCCAACTGGCCCGGGATTTATCACTTGGCCCATAGCATTTGACACAGCCTTGGGCCGAGCACAACCTGCTGCTCGGCCCAACAATATTATTTTGGGCCCAAACAGAGTCCTAATTTTTTTCGTTACAATGCAGATTTATAGTTTGCAAAATGAAATGAACTGCTGCCATGAACCAGACGGGTCTCAATACCTACTTTCCTACAATGCAACTAATCAAAATACAAATCATCAATCTCTGTGTTGGTGAATTTGATAACATAATTTACAAATACAATAAAACATGCGCCGGTCCCAAGAAACTTCTGGTTCATTGCTCTTTCATGTTTCGAACTTCAATCAGGGACGATTCATCTGGCATATATTCACAGGAAAGTAAAATTTTCGAAAGCTTGGTAGAGATAATGAGACAAAGTTACAATCCAATTACCGTAAACCCTGTTTAGACTAATAACGAAGGAGAGGAAATGTTGTGGGCATGCATGGCTTCATTATAATCATTAAACAAAAAAATAAATGCTGAACTAGAATGACAGCCAGATACATACTCGAGTCCAACAACAAAGTTACATTACGCGCTTCAAACACACATATATTACACGGATCTACAAATACACAATATCTTTGTTGGTTGGAGTGCAGTTACGAAGAGAAAGGTTTTGTGCAATGAAGGAGACTGAATTGATTGAGAGAGAGAACCAAGCAGATGTTGAATTCAAGGGAAAAAGAAAAACCAAGTAATGTATAGTCATCATGTCATCTCGATGATGCTATGTGAGGAAAAAAAAAACTCACTATGCAAGCATTCGGCCCAGGTTGCACACGCAATTTTCAATTGTGGAGAATAATTATTGTCTTTTGGCTTTTTATCCAAAATTGTCTATGAGATTTGCATAATTTCTCATTTTGATCTGAGATTTGAAATCAAGAGAAGTGGTCCTGAGTTTGTCCACTATCAATCATTTTGGTCATTTCTTGAAAAATCTTCATTAAATAAAGATAAAATGACAAAAATACTCTTAAATTTTGTCAAATCATTTTGGCCCATTTTTTATTAAATTAAAGTATTTTTGTCATTTGGTCTTTATTTAATATAATTTTTCAAGGAATGAGCAAAATAATTGATGATGCCCAACTGAAGAACCACTTCTATTGATTTCAAATCTCAATGACCAAAGTGATGAGTTATGCAAATCTCAAGGACCATTTTCGTTAAAAAGTCTTTGTCTTTTTGCCAAAAGCAAGCATAAACTCAAGCCAAGATCATAAACTCACAACTTAAGCATTTCAACTCAAGACGAGACAATAAATTCATTGTAAAAAAGATAATATGCGATGTGAACTTTACCATCTTCGCAGCATTTCCTCCTTTTACTGTCTTCATAGCTGCATCTGCAAAACCTTGTGCTGCTTCTACATTAGCTTCAGCAGCCTCAGCCTCCCTGGCTGCCTCTTTGGCTTCAGCAATGGCAGATTCAGCATCTTTCACTGCTTGAGCAGCAGCTAAAGCAGCTTCTTTGGGGGTCATAGTCCTCATCTTCGCAAGCTCCAAATCAATTTGGGCTTTCATCAAGATAGCCTCATCATTGTCAAATTTTAGGGACGCCTCGTCTTTTTGTTGAACTGCAGTTGCTGGATGTGCCGTGCGCCGGCAGCGAAGGCCGTCAGCCGAGCCCTGTTGGCCTCAAAGTCCTTCTCAAGCTCTGAAGCGGCAGCAGACCTTTGCCGTTGAAGGTCAGAAATTTGACGCTGGAGGTCAGAGATCTGGCGATCAAACTCGGTCAGCTTCGCTTTCTTGCCTTTTATCGCCTCAATCTCCGCTCGGCCAGCCTCTTGCGCGACCTTGGCTTCCTTCAAGTCGTCCTCGGCCTATGGAGCTCGTTCAAAAATGTTGAAGTGTTGCCGAGTCCGCTCCAGAAGGTCGGTGAGGAATGAGATATTCTCCGTGCTCAGATAACTGCCACTGGCAAGGTCATTTAGGCACTCCCCAACGGAGTCAAGACCCTTGCATCGGAGAACTTGGGAGGCAGAGAGGGACAGGACTTCGTGCAGCTTCACGAAGGCTTGGGCCTCGGGCATAGTCCCCGCTGGTTCGGCAGAAGCAGCAGAGGAGCCAGCCTCACCAGTCGTGCTCTGAAGAAGGGCGTCGAGCTCCACTTCCCACAAAGGCTGCACATAAAAGGAAAACTTGTGAAGAAAAATAAGACGTCGTAATATAGTGCATGACAAAGGGATTGTTTTAGACCTACCGGGAGGAGACTTCGGCCATGCCCTTTGGGTCATTGCTCGAACCCAGGAAACTTAATGACCGAGCCCAGTGCCTTAGACCGCTTCTCAATTCACGCGGCCGATGGAGGTTATCTACATTTGATGGCCACAACGGTGGCCAAGAAATATAGACAACGCCTATCGGCGCATAAAATTGTCGGTGAAATGAACGTTCGAACACCTGACATTTAATAGTTCTTTAAGAACATGTGTCACGATAAAATCAACACAAAGGAAATAAGACTTACAAAGGCCGAGGAAACTTCTTGAGGAGGAATGGGAAGGTCTTCATCCTGCGGATGGAGCGGCGTTTCGGCCGTCGCCTCAGGATCGGCCAGGGGCCTCTTTCCACGATCCGCCGTTGGGGGATGCAGTTGAGCGGCTGCCTCGACCACCAGATGAGGATGAACGGGAGGCGAGTTGGCTGGTCGAGGGCGGCGCTCCAGCGGGACCTCGTCATTCTCGCTCTCGACGTCCTGAAAAAAAAAAAATTCGTTACGACTAGAAGGCTAAATAAACAAAAGAATGGCAGTAGAATTATACCTCTTTCAGAAAGACCGTCGGTCGCTGAATGGAGGGTGCCTCGACAGGTGCGGCCGTCTCCCTCACGGCAGGCGCCATGACCGGCTCCGAAGCTGGAGCTGATACGACGGCCGGATCGGCCGTAGCCTCAGGCAGGGAGACGGCTGAAGGAATCGGGTTTGTTGAAGCTGGGGCAGCCGAGACAAAAGGAGAGCCGGCAGGAGCAGTTGTCCTTGTGGTGTCACTGGGAACAACATGAATCTCCCGGTCGCCTTTCTTCGCCAACTTCTTGACGCGTTTGGAAGGACGAAGATCGTCATCCTCCGGCTCAGCTTCTCGATGACGGCGTTTGGAGGGGACTGTCTGCTCGGTGGCAATGGTCCTCTTCGTGGGAACCAATTTTTTCGCCCTCACCACCGTGGCGACCGCTTCCACCTTTCTCGACACACGACCCCCTGAAAAAGCAAAGTAATTAATAACAGGGGGCAAGTAATTGAAATACAAAGGGCAGAAGGATAAGATACCTTGGGTTGGGCCGAGGGCGCTGGTCTGGGCCAGTCGTCGAAGACTTTGTTTACCACGTCTTCGGCCGGGGTGCCAAAGAAGTCGCAGATGTACTCATCCCACCAATCTCCAAAGGTGTCGGTACCCGACTCTGAGATTTTGAGAACGAAATGAAGGATAGAGGTTAAGGTTTTGTTTCTCTCGCAAATCTGCCTTTCCTTTCTAGAAACAAAACCTTAACCTCTATCCTTCATTTCGTTCTCAAAATCTCAGAGTTGCATTCATCAAAATCTTCTCTTTTCTCTCTATCTGTGCCTTCATCCAAAAATTTCCACACGTCCTCCCCTCCTCTGCAACAACAAACCTCTCAAAATTCACTAATCTAAACTTAACACTAGAAGGGAAAACCATGGGTTCCTCTGCTACACACCACAGCCGCCGCACTATAAACCCATCTTCGCCGTCTATCGGAAAACCCAAGAAGAAATTTTGATCGTCGGCCGACACCAGGAGTGCAACATCGTCTTGGCTCTGCAAATTCCACCTCCAAATCCTTTCTGACCCTTTTTCCCAAAAGCTCTCACCGATTTGTGATTAGGTAATATATTGGGGTTTCTTTTTGTTTCGTCCTATCATTTTCCTCATCTTCTATGTCCAGTTATGAAGCATCTTTTGATTTTTATTGATAAAGATCTTTTCTTTCTCCAATTATGCCTTTGTCAACTCTTTTTCTGAGATGCTCCATTTTCCATTTCTTTAAGCCCTGGTGCTGCTCAACAGGGATGTTATTTCTACGTGATGATCGCGGCTTCCATTTTCTCTACTTAACCGATTGAGGGGCCATCATATGGTTAGTAAATTGAAGATGTATCCCTCAATTTCATTAAATAACTTAAGCTGGAATAAATTTTGGTAACCCATAGATTTGGAATATGTCCATTGTGATAAAAAATCAGTGGGATGATCCACTTTGCTACTTACGTATGCGCATGAGTATGTCTTGTTCTGATTAAGATGTTAAGGGAAAAGCTCCAACGTAATAAAGAACAATTTGTACGAAAGGTCTCTCTGTCAACTGACAATTTTCTTCTGAAATGCTGTTGCTGAGTTGCCCCTTGCTGTCCTGCTAACACCAGACATTCTGAATGCCTTTGGAATGAGATGCATGCTGAGTGCAATGGATTCTGAAGTACCTTGGATCCTTAAAGACAAAGACTCATCTTCACATAATCCTAGAGTAAGCGAGCTTGTAATTTTTCCCCAATATTTCGTGTGGAAACTCTGTTGAGAAAACTGTGTGATGTTTGGATTGCTATACTTGTAGATATGTGGAGAATGGCTCACTTGCCAACATTATCAAGCCAAACAAATTTGGACCTTTCCCAGAATCATTGGTAGCTGTGTACATTGCTCAGGTTCCGTAATATCCTTGCAGCTTGTTATTTGTATGTGTAGGCGCAAGCAAGTTAGATATTTGGACTTGATATTCGTTATGATACAGGTTCTGTAGGGGTTAGTATATTTACATGAACAGGGCGAAATCCATCGGGACAACTAAAGAGGCAACTTACATGTGTATTTCTCTTCTTTTTTTTTCTAGACGAGTTTTCATATATGGTTACTGTGGAGCCAGAAATAATCACAAGGCGACACGTGGATTTTTGGATAGAAGAGGACAAAAATATCCTTGAGGCATACCGGGATTCCTACGCACAAGCAGCGGATAATCATTCCTCAACCAAGTCAAAAGTGCCCAAAATAGGTAACAATTCAAAATCCATCTCATTAAATCCCTTCTACAAGGTAACTCCCAAAACCTATTTCATTCCATATATTTTTACCTCTTTTTCCCTCTTTTAGCTAATCAATTAGCTATCATTTCATAACTTACAAAATATCCACATAAATTACATAACCTCCAAAATATTCATTCCAAAAATGTGTTAATTGGCTAATTAATGGATTAATTACCTAATTAATCCATTAATTGCTAAATAACTCACACATTAAACCACAAAATGCACACAAAAACCATCCCAAAGGTCGGCCACCTTTTCTCTCAATGGGACCAACCATGCCCTATAAATATTACCCATTTTTCTCTAAAAACCTAGTTCCACACTCTTGCAAAACTCCCAAAAACTCTCCAAACACTTTTCTCTCTAAATTCTAACTTTAGCATCGAAGGTTCTTCGGCCAAAGCCCTCCTATTTATCGTGGGCGCGTGAGGTTCTTGGCCTTGACCTAAGGTGTTAATTGTTTTGTAGGTGCAATTTTGTCCAAGAAGAAGAAGGCGAAAATTTGCATCCACAGTTACTATCATGTTCTTGTAAAGTATTTGTTCCATCGGGATATCAAGGGTGCAAAGATATTGATCTACCATCTGTTGCTTGTGTACCTTTTCCTTTGTAGTAATAACTTATTGTATTTCTTGATCTGTATGAGGCACCATTTTCAGGGACTTGTGAAACTAGCTGATTTCGGTGTTGCGTCAAAACTGACTGAAGCGGATGCTAATACACATTCGGTTGTTGGAACACCATATTGGATGGCCCCAGAGGTATTTTTTTTTTCTTTTCCTTTTTTTCCCTTTCTTTTTTGATGTTGAGAAGAAAGATTCTTGTACAAGTAATTCCTCCTGCCATATGGAAATTTCCACATTCGTGCACCTCCTGGAACAACATTAATTGCATCCCTTTCTCTAGCTCTGTTAGGCCCATACACTCCAAACAACCACCAATCTTACCATTATTCCCTGTAATAACTTTTTTTGTTGAAACAGAGCCAACTCTATACCTTACCATGGTTCAGTTTATGTGATATAGTTGTCCTTATAATCCTGAAACCGTGAAACATCAGAATTGTTAAACTGTGCATTTAGTTTTACTTTCCTTATATTTTTTTAGATTCTTTGGATTTATGAGCTTCCTTTGATCTTAGGGTGGTACGAGAAAAATTGAAGAATGTATTGGAGGTGTGTTTAATTATCACTTCAACTACTCACTTGCATTATTTATGGTATAGATTGGTGGTTGCTATGCTCACACGCACACCTTGAGCAAAAATTATGCAAGGCCCTTCAATAGAGCTTATGTTTATTTTTTGATTTTCATTGTTTGAGTTTCTTACCAATTGACAATTATATTGTGCTTGATATAAGTTATCTTTTTCTATTTTTTTTTTTTTTTTTTGCAGAATAAGGATAATAATTGTGGATCAATGTTCGTAGCACTATATTCGAACTCCTTGACAGTTGGTTAAAGTGGACATGAAAAACCAGCATTATAAGACATATCATAGGATTGTAACAAGTACTTGTAAAATTTTTACATTGATTTTTTGTAGATGTAGTTGAATATATGATTATTAATATAAAACAATTCTTTCAATAAAAATTGGCATTTAAAATATTATTAAATTAAAAAAATTGTGCTTATATCCTTTTATTTTTGCCGACGAAGTAGGATCAATGGAAATGTATAATTCCAACAACTCTTGACCCTCACAAATATGTTTTTGTGTGTCTTTTTGACAATTCTTAATTGTCGGTAATAGTAATTGCGACGATTTTGCGCTCGACATAATGTTTTGGTTCTAAGAAAATCATCGCGAAAAACAGATGTCGTTTGGAAAGTATATTCGACGGTCATACAAGTATTTGCGACCATACAGACATGTCAAAAATAAAATAATTTTGTCATTTTTAAAAATCAATTCCAACGAAAAGATAACTAGTAACGACAAGCCACAAGCGTTGTAAATGAAGCATTTTCGACGGCTAGTAAAAAAAAGAGTATTTCCAATGGATCAATTTGCGACGCCCAGCGAGGGCTTTTTCCCGTCGTAAATAAATATTTGTGACGACAAAATGCCTTTTCTGACAACATTTGACCCTCGCAAATGACCATTTTTTTTTGTAGTGTTGGTTCGCTTCATTTTTTTTTTTTTAACAAAGGATATTATCTACATCTAGGTGAAGGGAATGGGCTTAGTCTCACAATGAGCTTGCAATAATATGGTTCAAATTCACATTTGACAAGAATTGAACTAAAACCTCTTATTTACATGTGAAATAGAATACTACTATATCATAATATTAAGTGGTTTCATCTTCTTAA
Source organism: Pyrus communis (assembly GCF_963583255.1). NCBI lineage: Eukaryota > Viridiplantae > Streptophyta > Magnoliopsida > Rosales > Rosaceae > Pyrus > Pyrus communis. The sequence continues at coordinate 19,097,959 of NC_084804.1, read as the reverse complement.
CACACACACACACACGATGTGACCTTTGGGTATGGCCCAAATGCAACATAGCACTCATTCATTCTTACTACACAGTGTTACATAGTATTGAAGAAAAATTGTTGACCTTAATGACTTGTTCATCGGCTTTACTTTTTCGTAGGCTTAAATTTCTAAAAAGATGGAACTTAAGTATTGAATCAACTATAATTTTAGGGGACCGGTCTCTCTGTGGCCTGGTTGCTTTGTGTTTCACATGAGGTCCACGGGGTCATTAGCTCGACCGGCACAAGAAGGGGAAAAAAAAAACTATAATTTTAGAGATGTATTATCTACACTTCATTTTTTATTTTTCACACATTCCTCATTATTTTATGTCTTTTATTCTTTTTTAATTTAGTTGATCCAACGACCGCAAATTAAGAGAATATATATAAAATAAAATAAAAATGTGGATAACACATTCCTAACTTTATTTTCTTGACATAAGAAAGTGGAAATATTCTGTAAGAAGGTTCGCTAAGTATCAATTTTTCAAGGGTTCGACCACAGTTTTACAAGCGTCAATTGGGATCATGTTGTGGTCCAAAATGGCAACATTTATGACATGGATGGCAATCACATTGGCTCCAAAATAGATTCTTGTGCTTACCTTGCCACTATCTAACGGCACGCCATTTGTCTCCCCTCAAAAGGATACGTCGAGGAATTTCATTTTTTTTTTTTTTTTGGGAAAAAGGTGGAGTAGGTGCAATCTCGCATCTGCGCTTTACCTATCAAAACAAAAAGGGTAAAGTACAAAAAAATACCTCAACTATTGATGTCACGATATTTTCATATTTTATCTTTTAAAATTGACAATGTCATACCTCATATTTAGAATTTTGTCCAATGTTATACCTTTCGTTACTTGGCCGTTTACTTTTCAGTTAAATGCTGACGTGGCTTGATTTGGAATCCACTTTCTATTAAAAAATCATTAAAATATTATTAAAAACTAAAAAAAATTTATTTAATATTTTTTAAATATTAAAATAATAATAAAAAGTAAAAATAATAATAATAATAATAACCCTCAATTCGTCGCTCTCCCTTCCCCCTCCTCTCCCTTCTCCCCATCTTCATCTTATTCCCCCCCACCTGCAAACCCCCCAAAAATAAAAAATAAAAAATAAAAAAAATTCCAATTTGTCTTACCCTGCACCCACCCCCAGTTTGTCTTCCCCCCTCCCCACCCCCTCTTCTCCCTCCTACAACCCAGAAAAAAAAATTTAGATCCCATCAGCGGGAAGATGGGTGCACAGCGAATGTGGAGTATGGGTGCGGAAGAGGATGTGGAGAATGGATGAAAGTGGTGGATTTAGGGTTAGCAGGGGGACCGAAATGGGTTCACTTTGGATTTGTTTTTTTTGTTCTTTTACTTCTCCTTCTTCTTCTTTCTAGGTTGCAGGGGGTACACAAACAGGGTTGAGTTGAGTTTTTTTTTTTTTTTTTTTTTTCTTATTCTTCTTCTTCCTCTTCCTCTTTCTTCTTTTTTTTGGGTTGCAGGGGGACGAACTGGGTTGGGTTGGAGTTTTTTTTCTTTTTTTTTTCTTTTTTTTTCCTTCTTCCTCTTCTTCTTCTTCCTCCTTCTTCCGCGGGGCTTCTTCTTCCTCCTTCGGCTTCTGCGGGGCCCCGGGGGGGGGGGGGGGGGGGTGGGGTGGGGTTGTTGATGGGTTTTCAAATTTTTTTTTTTTCTTCTTTCTCCTCCTTTTTTTCCTCTTCTTCTTCTTCCTCCTTCTCCTTCTTCTTCCATAGGGGGGTTGATGGGTTTTAAATTTTTTTTTTTTTTTTTGGTTGAAGATTAAGAAGGGAGAAGATGAAGATGAAGATGGGGAGAGAGAGGGGGGAACAGACAAACGGGGGGAATTTTTTAATTTTTTTTTACTTTTCTTTATTATTTTGAAAAATATTAAATAATTTTTTTTAGTTTTTAATAATATTTTATTAATTTTTTAATAGAAAGTGGGTCCCGAATCAGTCCACGTCAGCATTTAATTGAAAAGTAACCAATTAACGGAAGGTATAACATGGGATCAAATTCTAAAGATGAGGTATGACATTGTCAATTTTAAAAGATGAGGTATGAAAGTGTCGTGACACCAATAGTTGAGGTAGTTTTTTGTACTTTACCCAAACAAAAATCCAAACTAGAAATAAGATCAAACTCCAACAACTCTAACCATATTCAATTCCAGGGTTAACATCTCTTGAGGAATATCATGGCTTCAACTAGTGTCTTTTCTTTTTTTAAAAGGCTAAATAGCCAAAATGGTTCCTAAGATTTGCATAATCAATAGAAATGGTCATTGAGATTGTCCACCATCCATGATTTTGGTCATTCCGTTAAAAACTCTTTGGGCAATTTTCAAAGCTTCGTAACTCAACTATTTCTTAACCAAATTTGACCCATAATATATCAAAATGAAGATAGGAAAGTATAGAACAAGATTATACCATTTGGAAGTCCAATGGTTGCCGAAGATGGCCGGAAAATAGCCTGAAAGGTGACTGGTCCGTGGGAAAACTGGAAAACTCACCGGAAATTGGGTAAACTTTAAACATTTATAACTTCTTCAATACTCAACAAAATCGAAAGTGGCTAACCAATTCGAGTTAGCCACTTTCGAGCCGTTTTTCGGCCAAACCATGGTGAGTTGTCCATCAAGAAAGGTACCATTCTCTTCGTCTCATCAAGAAGTATGAATTTTGTTTTTGAATCACTCAATTTCATTGAGTATTGAAGAAGTTATGAACGTTTAAATTTTAACCAGTTTCCGGCGAGTTTTCCAGTTTTCCAGCGGACCAGTCACATTTCGGGCTTTTTTTTTTTGCCATCTCCGGCAACCATTGGGCTTCCAAATAGGTATAATCTTGTTATACACTTTTCTATCTTCATTTTGATATATTATGGGTCGAATTTGGTTAAGAATCAATTAAGTTATGAAGCTTTGAAAATTGCCTAAAGAGTTTTTAACGGAATGACCAAAATCATGGATGGTGGACAATCTCAGGGACTATTTCTATTGATTTTCAATCTCAGGGACCATTTCTATTGATTATGCAAATCTCAGGGACCATTTTGGCTCTCTAGCCTTTTTAAAAATGAAAATCCCAATTGAAGCACATGAACAAGACGGTATTGTAGACTAAGTAAATTGTATATCCAAGTACCAGCAAACATTAAGTATCTTTCTTGATTTCCATCAACACTACTTTTACATTGTAAATATTTTCATCAATATCCATATTTAATATCAGAGATAACCAATATAAATCATATTTATAAGCAGAATATGACATTACTTTTCCATTTTTTGTCCAATGTGATCAAAGATTCTCAAGCCATAGCCAAACTCACTTGAAGCTGTGAATCATAAATCATTTCTTAACACTTCATTTTGGTAGAGTATGGTATCAAATAAGAAGATATGGGTGGCTCACATATGATGATTTCGATAAAACTTTAATATGTGGAATAAATTAGAATTTTACACAATTCAATCACCAATATCTTCACTGCATTCAAAGTTTGGGGAACAATAAGCCGTCAAAATAAAGCCCTTTTTTTTGTTTATCTACCAAATCTAAGAAAAACAAGGTGAAAAACTCATCCAATCATTGTACTACCATGTAAAAATTAAACCAGGACAGTTTTAATTGGTCTCCGTGCATTGAACAGGCTTTCCAGGCTTTGAAACAAGCCATGGTTTCTCCTCAACTGTTAGCTTTGCCCGATTTTTCAGTACCGTTTGTCATTGAATGTGATGCCTCAAGTAATGGCATTGGGGCAGTTCTTCAACAACAAGGGAGACCTATAGCTTTCTCCAGCCAAGCCTTGGGTCCTAGAAATCAATCTCTGTCCACCTATGAAAGGGAGTTAATCGCAATTGTGTATGTAGTGAAGAAGTGGCAAAACTACTTGCAAGGGCGCCACTTTATTATCAAGACGGATCACAGTAGTTTGAAGTATTTTCTAAGTCAAAGAACGAACACTCCATTTCAACAAAAATGGGTGTCAAAACTGCTTGGTTTTGATTATGAAGTGCAATATAGACAGGGCAAGGACAACATTGTAGCTGATGCACTCTCACGAGTTTCAGGTTCTACTTTGCTACCTGAGACTTCTGTGGACAACAAAGGAGACATTTGCTCTATTACTTATCCTTATTTTGGTTGGTTAGATGAATTAAGAAGGGATATGGAGCAAGACAGTTGGGTATCACAGAAAAAGAAGGAAGTCGAGGATAATGCCACTGCTGTGTTATACAATACCAAGCTATCAAAGTACCATCTTGACAATGGTTTCCTCAAGTACTAACATCGAATTGTCATTGGTGCTGAATCTACTTGGCGAAGGAAAGTGTTTGAGGAACACCATTCTACTCTTATTGCTGGCCATGCGGGAGTTTTAAAAACTTACCAGAGGTTGAAGAGGGGATTTTATTGGGTGGGGATGAAAAGAAACATCAAGGAGTGGGTGGCTGAATGTAGAACTTGTCAGCAAAACAAATATGAAACTATCTCACCTCCTGATTTATTACAACCTTTCCCATTACCACAACAAATATGGACAAATATCAGTATGGATTTTATTTGTGGGTTACCAAATTGCAAAGGGAAATCAGTGATATTGGTGGTGGTAGACAGACTCTCCAAGTATGCACACTTCATAGCATTGGGGCACCCTTACACTGCTGCAATAGTTGCTCAAGAGTTTGTCGATCATGTCTTCAAATTACATGGTATGCCTTTAACTATAGTGAGTGACGGGGACACATTATTTCTTAGTGCTTTCTGGAAAGAGTTTTTCAAACTCCAAGGGTCCAAACTTTGCATGAGTTCAGGCTATCACCCCCAAAGTGATGGCCAAACAGAAGTGGTCAATCGATGTTTGGAGACTTACCTCAGGTGTTTCACTAGTTTCCAACCCAAGAAATGGTTACAGTGGTTAGCATGTGCAGAATGGAGTTACAACACTTCATTTCACTCTTCTACCAAGTTCACTCCATTTGAAATTGTGTATGGTATGCCTCATCCCCATATTGCTACCTATGAACTTGGATCGGCTAAACTGGATAGTGTGGAACAAGGGTTGTTGGCCAAAGACAAGATATTAGCCATGCTCAAGACCAATCTAATTATTGCTCAGAACCAGATAAAGGTACAAGCTGATAAACATTGGAGTGAGAGGACTTTTGAAGTGGGGGATCTAGTTTATCTTAAATTAGTTCCTTACCAGCTACAATCACTGGTTACACATGCTTACCATAAACTACACCCTAAGTTCTATGGCCCTTTTGAAGTATTGGAGAAAATTGGCAATGTGGCTTACAAGATTAAACTACCAAAAACTTCAAAGATTCATCCAGTCTTTCATGTCAGTTGCTTGAAGAAACATATTGGTCCCAATGTGAGTCCCGTACCACTACTACCATTGGTGACTGATGAAGGGTTACAAGCTCAGGAACCAGAAATAGTGTTGCAGAGGAGAATTTACAAGAAGAACAATGTTGCTGGGGTCCAACTGCTAATTCAATGGAAGGACAAGGGGGCTGATGAAGTTACATAGGAGGATTTTGAAGATTTTGCAGCTAGGTTCCCAAGCTTTAAGCTTTAAAGTACAACCTTGAGGACAAGGTCTTATTCGAAGGAGAGGGTAAATGTTAGGCTCGTGATTATCTTAATCACAGTTTATTAGTTAGTAAGTTTTTAATGAGTTTTATATAAGCTTTGTTTAGTTGGTTTGTTATGCCAGCTGGAAGTGAGAGTTTGAGAAAGAATATATGTAGCCAATTGTGGGGGTAAAGGAAGAGTCATTTTTAGAAAAGAAATATATTACAAGAAAAAATATCCTTCTCTCTCTAGCCCTTCTCTCTACACTCCATCCGCCATTGTTACATACTTGCAGGTTTGAGTTAAGGTCCTGAGATTAGATCTTATCAGTAAGACTCGAAATACACGAAGGGAAAGGGGATTAAGGCACAGAAAATTAGCAGAAATAGTCATCTAATTCACCGAATTTTGGTTTGAATTCGATTTCAGTATTCAAGGATCTGAGATTTGATTTGAATTCAGTCAAGAGGTCCCCAGCAGGGTGGGGGTGACGGCGTTGGTTGCTGCTCTCTCGCGTCCACCTGGGATTTTTGCCAATCGACACGAAAAAAATCAGTTTCAGGCCCTGCTGGCCAAGAGTGACATGCAACTTGCAAGTTCCGTTCTACTTTGGTATAGTAGTGACATTTATACAAACGCATGCGGGTCCGAAGTTATTTATCTGTTGCCACAAAATTAGGGCATCCACAGGTTCCAAGTTTATTTTGTTTTACAACGGATGAGGGTGTTTCGAATTTAGGACTTATTTAAACATGTTGAAATATTAAAATCGGAACTAGTTAGAGATACGCTCCGATTTTTATATTTATATTATTGTTCATTATGCGAGTTTAAAGTACAAATGTGATATGATATAACTTATATGAGTCGTCATATCATTATTTTGAAATTTTGTTAATTCAGTTAACTTAGAATTACCGTTTTAGCAACAACAAAGAAAAAAAAGGCGAGAGTGGGGGTAGCGGGTGAAAGGCGGGAATGACAAATTTGGCGGTTGCATTTGATTTCAAATAGTCTAGTCTATTTAGTCTCAAATAAGAACTTCAACTTTTTCTTGTCTAGTAATTGTCTTCATGTGGTTAAGATTCTTATGTTCGACCTCCAGATACAAAAATTATTACCTAGATGTAGTTGGCCATTATAGTGAACAAACTATATGCGATTCTACATGCGTTACGATATATAATTATTATTTTTATTATCATTATCTTTCATTTCTTCACAATGTTTTTTTTTTTTTTGTCAATGATAGATTTGTTAGATTAGATGTTAGATTAGGAAGTCAACGGGGTTCGAGCCCATACCGTAGTATAAGGCCAACACTCCTCTTCACCACTGTAGTAGAGGGTCACTTGCATTTCTTAACAAGGTATGAAAAGTACTTTGAGAAACCTTTTTTTTTTTTCTTTTTTTCTTTTTTTTTTTTTTTTTTGCTAACACTCAAATGTATTTTATAAGGAATGTACAAATTTGAAATCTTAATCATAAATTTCCAATTATAAGATATAAGGATAAACTCAAACATATTAGGTTAGTGTCAATCCATTTCACACGATTAATTTGAATGACATTCAACTGAATCGAATTGACAAGGAATGTACAAATATTGAATCTTAATCATAGATTCCCAAATATAAGATATATAAAGATAAACTCAAACATCTTAGATTAGTACCATGTCATTTGATACGATTAATTTGAATGACATTCAACTGAATCCAATTGATAAGGAATGCACAAATATTGAATCTTAATCATAAATTTCCAACCATAAGATATAAGGATAAACTCGAACATTTTAGGTTAGTGTCAAGTCATTTGACACGAATAATTTGAATGAATTCAACTAAATAGAATTAATAAGAAATGTAAATATAGAATCTTAATCATAAAATTTCAATTATAAGATACAAGAATAAACTCAAACATCTTAGGTTCATGTCAAGTCATTTAACACGGTTAATTTGAATGACATTCAACTGAAATAAATTGATAGGACGAAAGCTAGGGCATCCTAAACTTTCAATATTTTATTTTCTTTTTCCGTTGAGGATAGAAGAGCGATTCGAACTTGGGACTTACTTAACAATCACTCGTGATCACTTAGAGTTCCTCTTCCATCAATAAGAACTCCCAGCCCGTCCACCACACGCCTAGCATAGCCTTTCCCGCAATAACATCCACAGTGGATCTAGTCGCTTTTGCAAAAACTCATTGCACCTGAAAGTCATTTAGTTATCTAATTGTGACGTGATAAATAGAAAAAAATAGTTAAAAAATAAATTTTCACAATAAAACTCAAGTAACAAACTGTAAGATCCTACATTGTCCAAGGGAATGAATCCTGTAAGCCTTATATGTATATTCTCATCTCTACCTAACACGAGGCCTTTTGGGAGCTCATTGGCTTCAGGTTGTATCGGAACTCCGAAGTTAAGCGAGTTCGGGCGAAAGCATTCCCAAGATGGATGACCCACTGGGAAGTTCTCGTGTGAGTTCCCAAGAACAAAACCTTGAGGGCGTGGTCGGGGCCCAAAGCGAATAATATCGTGCTACAGTGGAGTCGAGCCCGAGATGTGGTGGGGGCTCGGGCTGGGATATGACAATTTGGTATCAGAGCCAATCCCTGGCCGGAAGTGTGCCGACAAGGACGTCAGGCCCCTAAGGGGGTAGATTGTAAGATCCCACATCGTCCAGGGGAATGGATCATGTAAGCCTTATATGTATATTCTCATCTCTACCTAGCATGAGGTCTTTTGAGAGCTCACTGGCTTCGGGTTCTATCGGAACTCCAAAGTTAAGCGAGTTCGGGCGAGAGCATTCCCAGGATGGGTGACCCACTGGGAAGTTCTCATGTGAGTTCTCAGAAACAAAACCGTGAAGGCGTGGTCGGGGCCCAAAGCGGAAACAAAACCAAAGTAGACAATATCGTGCTACGGTGGAGTCGAGTATGGGATGTGGTAGGGGCCCGGACGGGGATGTGACACAAACCATTTTCGAATTGAGTGAATTCTTACAAGGATGACATACGATTAGTAATGACCGAAAAATAAATAGTTTGGATTACAAGAAACATTGTGGAGCATGCCCGAGAAAGTAGTTAATGTTATATTAACTAGGTTACTAATTATTGTTTGAGCACTACTGTGTTATTATCTTTGTATTTCATTTTTTCACAAGGTATGAAAAGCATTTTGAAAAATTCAAGTATAATTTATAAGGAATGTACAAATATGGAAGCAAATACAATCTTAATCACAAATTTCCAATTATAAAATATTAGTATTTGCCTACACATTTTGTGTGTGCAAAGAAAGAACGTGGGGGGAGTGGGAGGTTTTTGTTTTCGGTTTTTTTTTTTTTTTAATTTATAAATATTAGAGGTATTTTAACATCACATGTAGGTGAGAATTCAATAAAAAATAATAGTCTTTTCATTATTGCCCATCATTTTTTTTTTTTTTGTGTGATAGAAGACTAAATAGTCTTTTCATCCTTTTTTTTTATTGACAAAAAGGGTTTCATTAATTAATAGAGATGAGGATAAACTCAAACATCTTAAGTTAGTGTCAAGTCATTTGGCTTGGTTAACTTTAGATGACATTCAACTTAATTGAATAAAATAGGGCGAGTGCATGTGGTCCAAGATGGATTAGCCTGGCATGGACTAAGTATTATTAAAATTATGAAACGTTTGATGTAGTGCCTGACTAATTAGGATTAAATTTTTAATTTTTAGTTTTAATTATGAAAACTTCCACTTTCTTGTCTATAAAACAAACGTTTCATAATTAAAACTAAATAAAAAAAAAAAGCAATCTATAAATAAAAAGGAAAGAGAAAATCAGATCTTATGTCAAATAACAAAGATTCAAAACCTTGAATTAGAGTATCTTCAAAGGAAAAGTCAAATTTTAAACATAAAATTTGAATTTGAAAGCATATTTGGTATATTGACATCTTTCAAAATTTTACTTTCCACGCGATAGGTCAAATTAAATTATTATTTTATTTCATTATTTTCTTTTCATTTTAGTTTATTAAACTATTATTTTATGCCCTTCTTTCTAGACTTCTCCTATCATCTTCTTTCTCTCTTTTTCTGAATCTTTGTATACCTGCTTCTCTTCTCCATCGACAACCTGTCGCCCTCTACCATAACTCAAACTCACCTGAAATCCAAAGGCCACAACCAAAATTTTCTTTTAACCTTTTAATTTCAAATTTTATAAAATCTGTTTGGATGTTGAGAAAGTGTGGGATTTTAAATTACCAATAGGGAAAGACGACGACTTCTCCAATTTCGATTTGCAAGTGGAGGAATTGTAGCCAAGGGATTGCAGTCTGCCAACGACAATCTTCCTTGAATCGTAGCCGAAGAATTGCAGCAAGGATTCGAGGGCTCTTGTATGAGCAACGGTGCGAAATGGAGTCTTACATTTGGGTTTTAGGTTGAAATCGTGAAGTTGGTTTCTGGGTTTGGTTTTGAGAAAAGGGAAGAAGAAGGACGAGCGACGCTTCTCAGGCTAGAGTGAGAGAGGAGAGTTGCAGATTTGATAAAAAAAATTAATAAAATAACATTTAAAAATTAATTAAAAAAATATTTGAAGCTGCTGTCAAATTTGATAGCAAGGAGAGAGATGTTATTTCATGTCATGCTATATCAGATTTGGCTTCTCGGTTAGAAAACATTGTTGTCTTTTCTTATCGTAATTGCTGATTTAGACATTTTGACATATCTTTTAGAGATGCTCATACGAATCTTTCCCATCAAAGAGTTGAGTTTCAACAATATCCTGGTTTTGAAATGCAACAAGTCGAGTTCTCTAGAACATTGTTGTAATCGAGTGCACATTATACAACCACGTTTCCTTGTAAGAACATTATGCAAACAACAAACCATATACCGTCCCAATTTACTCTCTTTTCATAAAACCATATATTTTGATTATTTTCCATTAGAATTTCCCAATTTTTAAGACATAGGATTAAACAACCAATGTAAAAGAGATTTAAAAGTTGAAGAACAAAAGGTGAAAACAATGTCTTTAAATGATAGGAGAGGTTGAAGAAGAAGAAGAAGATGCCCACAACTCGCGGAGATGGGAATTGAAGCATGGCATCCACGACGGTCACAAGGGCTTGGCATCCATGACGATCACTGAAGCGTTGGAAATTGAAGCATACAAGAACAAAAGCCCAGAACTCGCGGAGGGATGGCGCAGTTTTCTTCTGGGATTTGATCGGAAAAAAATTGTTGGGTGTGTTAAAAATGGCGTAGGAGACCAAATGGGGAGTGGGTATTGAAGGCCTTAAGGCGTTGTGGCCCGAAGCGTTGTGAATTAAAGCTTGCAAGAGCTCACTAGAGCAGAGATGGGAATTGAAGCTTGGCATCCATGGCTATCACAAGAGCTTGGCATCCATGATATCACTGACACATTGCCAATTGAAGCTTGCAAGAACGAAAGCCCAAAACTCGCAGAGGGGCAAAGCGGGGAGGGGCGTAGAGCAGTGGTGGTCTTAGCAGTCCGCTAGATTTGGGGGTTTTGTTAAGACCGTATGGCAAGGCGTTTTGTCTAGGCGAGTAATGTGGCTAACAAATACTAGACTACTCTAACAATTAATTCAATCAAGTCCAGTGAAAACTAGTGAGGGCAAACAAACATACCATTAGATCATAATGGATAATTGAAAGTTGAGCAAATATGGTATCATATTCAACATGTTTCTAATTCATTCTCTAAATAGCTCGAATATAAAGCCTTTTCCCATGTTATACGTTGTACTTTATCGATGGGCTGCAGATGTGTCTCAACGGAACTACGATCTCAGGATCATGTTGTATTCAGTTGGTCGATTGAATACGTGCGTCACAATGTCCTCATTTTCGTATGACCACTCTTCTTTGTCTTTTGACTTATTTCTACGGTGGTGGTGTCTTCTTCCACAGCGGCAGCTGCGTGTGTATGGTTTGATGTTAGGGTTTATAATTTAGGGTTCTTTTACATTTTGGGCTGCTGATGTATTTTCATTTTTACTGTTGGGAATATTTTGTATTAGGGCCTTTTTGGGCTGCTACCAAATGAAATGCACTCTCGTTACCAAAAAAGGCCTTGCTCCCTATCCTTTTTTATTTAATCTTCCCGTTTGCTTGCTTTTGATGTAAAGATTCCATGACGGCCTCCTCAATGTAGAAGCATATTTCAAAGCATCACTTGAAACATTCCTCCAGCTCAGAGGAAATATTCTTCTACTTCTCTTTTATCCCAAAAACAAAATCCAACCCATCACATCAACAAACCCTACAAAGCCAAAACCTAAAAGCTGCCAGAAAATCGTAGTTGTCCAATGTCCTACTCCTGTAAAGAACTTCCAAATCTCCCTAAACTTCCTACTTTAACCTTCAAACCCAATGGGACACATTTTCGCTGGCATTGGTAAGGATTATGCTAGCATCAACCACGCATACATGAAGCCATCACATTTCGAGTTGAGAATTCAAAGGAAACATACTAAGCACATAGGTAGAAGATCTAAAACCAATGTAACATTTCAAGCACAAGTTCATATTATTTATGAAAATCAGAGAATTATATTTTGCTCACAATCCAAAAGGTAAAAACAAAAACTACACAATGTAACAGATAGAAAAATTTGACAGCCCAAATCAGGGAATCAAATATTGTTCAATCCAAATAAATGGACTTCAGCTTCACTTCGTAGTTTTGATCCAAAACTCCATTCAAAAGCAAGCCTCTAGCAGACAGCAACAACACAGAGCAGCCAAACTGCAACATTCATAAAATTGGATAACAAATTAGGGAATGCAGACATTAAAAAAGGACAAGGATTGTCTGCCCTCGCACTTCTAATGCTCTCCTGTTTGTGTGGTCACAGTTAATCCATATCAACATTTTATATTACTATTCATTTTTGTCTTATTATCTCTATAAAAAAAAAACAATATAAAAGATTGACGTGATTTAACCATGACCACACAAAATAAGAGCACACAAGAGGTCACCGGAAGTGGAAGGAAAGACAATCCTTGTCCCTTAAAAAAATCACACAGCATAGTACTTGTCCAAAAACTGCAGAACATTATTGTCGCAAGTACAACCTCAAAATCATCAAACAATACCTAAATAACTAGATTGCCCCTGACCCTTGTGACATAAATATACTTACCCAGACGACACTATCTTGATGTTCTCAACGAAAAACATATCATTAAATTTTGAGATTTATGTAATAAATAGATAAAAATGACAATAATTAATGGAATGCGTTCTTCTACACAAATAATGTAATGTTACGAGATTCAACTTTCTCACGCACATTATTATTTGAGAGCTTTAATGAAAAAGGTTTGGACCAACAAATATTTAACCCAAAACCCTCCCAAAATGTTATTTAATCAAAAGGGCTCAAAGTTTAATAAAAAATATTCAAAACTATTGTCCTCAGTTCAAACTTACAAGCTCAACCCGCTACAAATCTACACTTTCGTACCACCCCTAAATGATTCGATATTGTCTTGACTCTTCACCAACCTCAACCCAGCACGAAACCGCCATAATAACTCCCTGTCTTCCTATCAAATTGAATTCCCCCATTTAAAAAACAACTAAATCAAAGTTGAAAAATGAAGCATTCATCGGAACAAAGCCGCCGAAACAAATTCAAAGAAGTTTAATGGTAGAAACCGACGAAAAAGTATCTGGAGAAAAAAAAAAAAAAAAAAAAAGAACTAAAACATAACATTATTTCTAGAAGAAAAAAAAAATCAGATATAGTGTTTGTTTTGTCAATGAATAAACAAACACTGTATCTGAAAAAAATAAATAAAAATAAAAAACCAAAATCCAAAAACAGTGACTTAAATTTCAAAAGCATTGACTTAAATTTGAAAAACAGTAACTTTAATTTAAAAAACAATAACTTAAATTTCAGAAACAGTCTATGCTTTCTTTTCTTTCATGCATCAGTTGATTTTATTTTATTTAAGAAACATGATGCTTATTTTGATTTGAATCCTAATACAATGAATTTTACTATTTCTTTTCTAGCTTACATTTAAAAAACAGTGTGTCTATTTCATTTAAATCCAGAAACAGTAACTTAGATTCCAAAAACAATGATACTTAAAATCCAGAAACAATTTATTTTTATAGTCTAGAAAGAATGACCCGCCGTTATTATTGAATAGCATGCAAATCTCAAATTTATTTTCTGGAGAAACAAACGATGAACTCCACTGACGAATAAAAATTGAAAAACAATACCTCAAATACACTATGAAAAATAACTATGATCACATTTCAACGAAATAATACAAAATATAAATTAAATAGCATGATGATCGATATTTTTGTTTCAAAGAAAAAGAAGAAGATTTGCAAAACAACGATGAACTCCATTAACGACGAAAATCTGAAACTCAACCTAAAAAAGTTAGGGATAAAATCGACAAATCATAATTTATTATAGTTGGGTCATTTTAGTTGGACTACTTTAATATGAGCCTTGTACTAATCATTAAACAAAACTTATAACATGGTTTTTAATTAAAACTAAAACTTTTCAAGTCATTTTCATTAGTTTTCCTTTATTATTTTGGAATGCCATGACGATCAGGAAGTCCCTGTCCATGAAAAAAGGGTAATTTGGGAACAAAAGTCATGGCCTCTGGTCAAGACTAGGACCATTTGTGTGAACCCGTCTTTCTAGAAAGTGGAAATTGGAGTATCCCTGCACTTATGTGCCAGGAGTCAGGAAAAAGGACTTTCTCCTCAATACTTAAGGAGCCAAGTATATTCAATTTCATAATGTTTGGATGGAATTCCTGTTTTATCCCTCAAGTTAATGAAAAAATTGACGGAATTAACAAAAATGATTATAGTACAACAAATAACATAATTCAAGAACGGAAGAAACTATTAGTAGAGCACAAGAACAAAAACTAGACTTGGGGCATAGATCGTGAACCTTTTCTACAATTTGGCCTTTTTTCTTCTTTGTTTAGTTTTATTTTAATAAATTAATAAATAATAAATAAGCTAGATTATTTTTTTCTTCTTAATAATTTATCCCGGCATCTACATTAACACCATTTTGGATCCGATATCTTCCTACTTCAGCGTACTGACAGAAAATCTAACGAGTTATAAAGGACCAAAGCTCCATAGTTTGGCAAAGTCAAGGGCAGATTCTAATGAATTCCTAATTCAGGGACTAGCGCTACAATTTGAGTCATAATTTCAGGACCATCGCTCCAATTTCCTCTTTCAGAAAAGAGTTGTAAGATATGTTTGACTAAAGGACAACAAACCAGGGACCGAGTTGACTCGGTGCTAGACTCAACAAGACCAAACCAGATCTGAGTCAAGACCCAAGACTCAAAACTCAGATTCACTAATTTTACAAAGCGAAATACAGAAAGTAAAAAGGAGGACAAGAAAGGGAAGGAAATTACATACCAGCCCTCCATGAGGCCACTGGTGTTGTTCTGTTGTTGAGGGGGAGGCTGGGCGTACTGAGGGGCGTAGGGAGGAGGGTACCCTTGGGGGTACCCCTGAGGTGGAGGGTATCCCTGCTGTGGATACCCCGGCGGCGGATAAGCGTCTTTGGGATATCCTTCCGGTGGATAACCTATTCCAATCACAATTTACACAAACAAAAGTGGCAAAAATACAAAATCAGAACAAACCCCGTGTCACAGAATTAAAAAAATTATCAAATTACTTGGAGATTTTGTACAGATCTAAACATAATCAAGAAAAAAACCAAACATGCAAAGTCTGCTTACCTTGAGGTGGAGGAACGCCAACGGGGGGCTGCTGCTGGTTGTAGTAGCTCATTGTTGGCGGTGTTCTTGATGGATTGCAATAGCTAACAAATTAAAAAGTCGGAAGAAAGAAAAAACCCAGAAAATATCTCAAGTCCTCTTTCTCTTTTGTTTTTTTTTTTTTTTGGGTGGTTGCTCTTTTGCTTCTGGAATAAGTAGAGAGAAGTTATTTAATGTGGATGTAGAGGGACAGAGAGGTGTGGACAGGCTGTATGTGGGAACGGGTGTTCGTTTTCAATATTATATTTTTTTCCGAATAAATAAATTTGGAAGGCAGTAAATCGGGAGGGTGGTTTTACTTGGGGCAAGGAAAGAAGGGGAGGTTTGTTTGTTTTGCCCGCCTGCATTCAAATTTTATTTATTTTAATAAATCGGTAAAATTTTACAATAAATTAGTAATAATATAATTCAAAAAATTCGTTTTTGACAAAAATCTAATCTAAAATTTCTTACTTACAAATAAAAAATAATAACATTAAACACGTAGTATTAAACCATTCAAAATTTAAATTTAGATATGTTTGTTTAAACTGATTTGCACAGAATACAATACTTCCTGTAACTTCTTTGTTCTTGTTTTTAGCTCTTTCTTTAACACTCATGGGGCTTTTCTAGCGTCAGAAATTAACAAAACTAATTTTATTTGGTTGAAGTGTTAAAAAAAATCAACATTCTAGAACTCTGGAGCATAACTGAGACATTACCTTTTTTTATTAATGAAAAGACTTGTTCTTGAGCGGGTACTCCTTCTCAAGATCCTCGTAGCCAATTCACGAAATTTCATGTTTATTATTAAAACAGTTCCTAATATAAATTATTATTTAAATATTATTTATGTAAAAATTAAGAGAAAAAAACATGACATCGTTTAGTTATCGCAATGTATAAATAAATGGTTGGTGTCAATAAACGTATTACGAACTGTCTATACTTTGTTTATTATAGTTGAGCGACTAAATGACTTTAGTTTAATTGACTTTTTGCAGATGATTTTTGCATAATGATTTATAATATGAACGGTTTCAATCATAAGCATGAAATTTTGTAAATTGGCCACGACATGTCTTGAGGAGGAACTCCTCCTCAATCTTAAGGAGCCAAGCTTCCCTCTTATGTTAATTCAAGAGAGCAAAAGTACAAAAGCCAAAGATTACATGCTGAGGTCTAATAATTGCTTAAAAGTGCATTTTAATTCACATTCATTGTACACATAAAGTGGGCTAAATTTTTTTCTTCATCCCTGTGGTGAGACACTACTTTTAAATTGACCCATGTGGTGAAAAAAGTGTTAAGTTTAACCCTGTGGTGAACTTTGTTATCAATCGTAGTCCAAATTGAAATTTCTGTCAAAATCTCATTCACATGCAGGGGTAAAAAGGTTATTCCATTCTTTTTTTTCTTTTCATTTTGGTAATTCCACTTTTTTATGATCAACAAAAATAGAAGAAAAAAAAAATTCCCTCCCCAATCCGTACCCTTGTCGGCCACAGCCACAGAGACCACCCACCACCTTTCCCCCTCTATCTCACAAAACCCTAGTCATCCCATCCACCACTGTTCTTTTTAAAATGAAACTAAATTCAATGTTTGCATAATAACTGATATTCTAACCTAAATGCAGCGAGGTACTTTGTGATTTTTTAAATCTTGAATTTGGACTCTTAGCTCTCTTAAAATGAGAAAGTCTGATAATATTAACTTTGTAATTTTATTGTTTATTTATTCTTTTATTGTAGCTCTAAAAGTTAAAAAAAAAAAAAATTTATGTCCATATGGCGCTTTATGATTGGTTGATGGATCAATAAAAATGAAAATAACAATTTTGCCCCTACAAATGACAACAGAATGAGAAAAAATTCAATTTGAACTATGATTGATAACGAATTTCACTACAGGATTACAATTAATAGCTTTTTCACCACATGTGTCTATTTAAAAGTAGGGTATCACCATAAGGATCATAAAAAAAATTTGGCCCATAAAGGGCTTTTGTTTAATAATTAATCGATTTTGCGCTTTAATGCTTACAATTAATTTAATGGGTATAAAAGATTGATTTGTATAACTTTTCTCTAAATATTGGTATTATTTTTACATGTGCAGGAGCATAGGAGTTGAATGATGAAGATAAATAAGTAAAAGGTGGGAAAGTGGTGGTGCAATCTCGGTAAAAAGTAAGAGGATATTTAAGTTGGGCTAGGAAGCAAAATGCCCAAATTAGATGACTATTGCAATTTACATGCCAAGCAAATAGAGAAGATGGAATTATGGCTTGTTTACAAATACTTTAAAATGACTGAAAGCGCTTTTAGTAAAATTGATTTTGGGTTCAAAAAGTACTTAAAGTGTTTTTTCAAGATTCACTAGATTTTTACTAAGAATTGGTTTAAAAAACATCTTCACCAAAAATGTTTTCAATCATTTTAAAAGCATCCCTAGCGAGCCGGTAGCATTGTAGGGTGAGAAATCAGAGCACGCGGAGAAAATAGGGAGCCAACGATTTTTTATTCTTTGATATTTGCCTTCAGCGGGAATTCATGTGCGATTAAAAGAAATGGATTTGGGTCTCCGTGTCCTGGTATCTCTCTTGGGGTTCAAAGACAATTTCCGTGTAAGGGCAAAGACTTGGTTCCATTTGGAAGCTCTATCCTCTCTGCCTTCTATTTGTTTTCAATTCTTAGAATTCTGTAATTTTCGTTTATGGAGAACTAATCTCCTTAGCAAAGGTTAGGGGAGAAACCTATACTATGACTATGTAGTTTTAATATTTCAATTCTATTTTGGATTTTCAATGTTAATTTTACATAGTGGATGTTGAAGGAAATTTCTTATTTATTCTATTTTCGGATTGATGAATGTTAGTTATGATTCATAGGTTCAATCATGGTTTTGTTTCAATATTCATGCTTTTAGTCAATTGAATAAATTGGTATGATTTCGACAGAGTAATTTCTTGATATTTTGTCGTTGTAGGTACAAATTATCTTTGGGATTATTTCTATAAGGAATTGAAAGGCCTTTATGTGTTTTGAACATCTACATTGAAGAGTTAATCATCAAACGCTTTTATATTGGGAAAGAGAATTGTTATTAGCACTCCAAAAATCTCATTCTACACTCTTCGTAAGTGTATTTTTTTTTCTTTCTAATTATAGAAAGTTTGGAGTGCGAAATGAGATTTTTAGAGTGCTAATAACAATTCCCTTGGGAAAACCTAATTGCTATATCTCATTTGAGTTATAAATTGAATCGAAATGGTGGAATTGCATAGTTGCATGTAGGCAGAACCTTGATGCCTTAGTGTTCTTAATTGTTGCATTTCTCTTCTAAAAGTTACATCTCATTCAGTATTGTTTTTTGTTTCTGTTTTGACAAGTTCTGCATTCTTTTTCAATACTCACGGAGGAATACAACACTCGGATTTCGAGGTTATTCTGCTACACGAAACCTACACTTGGCTTTAGCAAGCAAGGTCCACCACTAAACCCATCAATATTGTCTCCACTTAATTAATAGATGTGGTATGCAAAAGGGTTCGATAAAATTAGAAGGAACAATTTAATATAAGTTGTCATTTGTTTTCTAAGATGTCGAAATAAGACTTTCACTTTGTTCAAGAAAATTCGCATAAAGTTAGTATGTTTAAATAAGGGAGTTTTAACGAAACACTTCCGATACTGTTTACTTTTAATGAAAAACCATATTTTTACCTTTTCCTGATACTATTCACTACACCTTTATTTGTCATTTTTCATTAAACTAAAGTTTTTTTTGGATTTTTCGTTAGTTTTCCTTTTAAATTGACCATTACTTGGCATGAAAATCAATATATGACACAAATGATAAATATGTTTGAGTTGATCGCAAACATAAGTAACCTAATTTGATAAGAAAAATACGTTTTGCTAGTAGTATATGAAGAAAATAATTGGCTTTTTCAATTTATTGTTGGAAGGCTTTGTAGTTTTATAGATTGGATTGGAATTTTGCCTTCATAGTGATGATATTCAGGCAGCCTTCTATTAAAAGATGTAGCTTTTGTTTTCCAATATTCACACTTTAGGTTGGAAAACAGATCCAACCAAACCAAACTTGAATAATCTGGTGCTTATATTGCGAGGTAGATTGCGAAGAGCATAGTGACTTAGGGATTTGCTGTGTTTACTTGTCTTATATATTGTGGGACTAAAAAACTAGAGGGCATTGGCCGAAGAAGGGGCTGACACAGGGACAATGGCTGAAGTTTTGGAAAGTTTCTTTGCCAGAAGAGTAGCATCCTTCTTGGCAGCTACCATGGCCATTACTTCAAAGCCCTTCAAATTTCAGCCTGCTGCGGTGAATAAGTGTTAGAATTGACCAAGTATTAAAATAATTAAGGAATTTAAAACATACGAAGGGTGGTTTGTTGTGTAACTTATTTTGGCTTCAGTGTGGCGGATTTCTTTGGCCACTCTTCAAAGACCTTGGTCAAGGTTTAGTTAACACTAGCGCGAAGAGGGCGTCCTTGGAAAGAGTGGGACGACACCCCACCTCAGGGGAGCATAACCGAAGTCTGAACTGCGTGTACTGGTTGGTGTGCTTGTCATGCGCCTCCTCGCAGTCCTTGTCCGATTGTGGTTTCTCCCATGTTCGGCCCAGTTGGGAGTGAGACGACACAAGAGGAACGGGGCAGCCCTGATGATACCCCAGTTGATGAGCCAAGAAGTTTGGATGATAACCTTCAAAGTTGGACCATCTTAGCTCATAACCAAATGCCAAGTTGCGGATTAGTAGGAATGGGCCTCAGTTTGGCCAGATCACGACGTCCAACTTGTCATCCCATCCAGAGGTTAGAAGTCTGAGGGAGTTGGGATAAGGTCTTCAGCAACATACATGAAGTTCTTTTTTAGTGTTGTACCAGTAGATGTATTCTGCCGAATGATCTAGAACCGGAAGTGATGTAAGCTGAAAGCCCATCGCTTCGTCCCCTTTGAAGGGTGGGCAGTTAGGCCTCAACGATGTGAAGTAGGTTTGTAGCCACAGTTGAAAGGCCCAGAGAGGGCCATGCTGGTGAGGCTTCATCCCTCCAGTGTGATGTCGAATAGGCAGTGGAAGAGGTTAGCGAGAATGGCAGGGCTGAGGGCCAATACCTGACCGATTTCCAGTGCTACATATTTTCGATCATGCACTTGCTAGACTTCGAACATAAGATAAACTTGTTGTACCAGTAGAACAAGAAAACCTCATGTTTTTTTTTTTGGTTGAATGGGCTTATCATCCTAGCCAACAAAATTGGAGATAAGGGTGTTGTAGTTCAAGAAGTATTTCGCCAATTTGGCAATGTGTTCTTTCGACCACACTTTCTTGTCGTCCTTGTTTTTCAGGAATTCGGTGGCTCGTTTTTTAAATGCCGTCTTCAATTCCATATCGTATTGGAAGGAGGGCATGGTAGCATCAACGAATAGGGGGTGGGGAAGTGCCAAGGATGGCAGTGATGTATAGGATGGTGAGGCTAATGGGATTGAGAGGCAGGATCATTATGTTAGTGGCTGGGCACCAGAAGTTAAGAGCTGCCATCAAAATCTCTCGGTCCATGTTAATCTTGATGGTCGAGATCTTGAAAGCGTTGAAGAGGCTAGGCTTTTCCGGTCATTACCGAAGTGGTGTTCCATTCGATCAAACCCATGCAGCCCAGGCAGTTAGGGCTGAAGGCCAAGTAACCTAGGGCTTAGCAACTTCCCACTTAGCCCAGTTACCACCTTAGAATAGTACTTTTAAGGAGGTTTTCCTTCATCAGCGTAACAATGGAGTTTGGGATGACGTCTTTATAAAGCGGGCCAATGACTTAGTAGGTTGCTGTTTCTTTATTTGGGAATTTGAAGAACTTGATGGTTTGGCGACCTATGGATTCCTTGGTTTTCTGGAGCTCATAAAAGTTTGTTGGGAGTTATTTGATGAAGCCATTTAGAGATTGCTATAAAAAAAGAGAAGAAAGTTGAATTTTCTGGAAATTCGAAGGCTTGGATGCAAATGTGCAGAGCTTCTAGGTGAAATATGGAAAGCGTGAGGAAAAGTTTTTTCTGAGGTTTTATAGGCAAGACAATGGGAGGATTTAGGGTTTTATTTTGGAGAATTGAGAAAATCCCAAATAAATCCCCGTAATCATCAAAATGTTAAAATTTAAACCGTCTGAGCCGTCTTCACGGCGTCGCACTAAACACGGGTATGATGTGTCTCGGTTTTTAGGCACGTCCATTAATGAAGGATTAAACGACTAGAGCATGCAGCGCGTGAAACAGCATAAGACAAAAAGATACCTTAAGGATTTAATGCGTGGCAAGTTGTGGCAGTCGAGGCATAATGGCATGGATACAGAAATCAGATGCAATAAACGTTGACGAGTCGGTCGTTGGAAGAGCTTCCCTTCTTCAAAGCCTTATGGCCAAATGTCCATGGTCAGAGGCAGAGGGACCTAAGGACCACAGTAGTCCTAGGCCTACCCTACCTTTGTTAAAAAAAATAAATAAATAAAAAAAAGAACCCGTTCGACCCTCTTCCCGGTCCAACTTTTGTAATTCAAACCTATATCCTATTTGTAGCATAGTAGTGGCTTATACCATTTCTAGTGCACTTTCCAATCAAATTGGCGCCCCTTTTTCAATATTAAAATAATTAATGTTATAGACTTTTACTCAATTGGCGTCCTTTTCAATATTAAAATATTTAATTGACATAAACTTTTACACAATCTGATCAACTTCATTCCGTTTCCGAATAATAAAATAAATATTTTATTTGAAACAAAAAGATTACACTCGTCCCATCATATAACTCTCGTTTTTTGTTCTCTCACATTGTCAGACACGGATTCTCTGTTCTCTTACTTTCGGTGTCCTTTGTACCTTCTGTTTGTGTGGTCATATTTAAACCACATTAATATTTTATATTCATTTTTGTTTTATTATCTTCATAAAAAAAATAATATATGATGTTTACGTGGCTTAACCATGACCACACAAAACAGGAGGGCACGGAAGAACATCGAAAATGGAAGGGCAGACAATCCTTGTCCCACATTGTCTCACTGGAGCAACAACTATAGTGCAGCATGAACTCCAAATCTCCACATGTTCTCATCTTTAATTCTTTGCAATTTGTCAATTTTATATAGATTGTCATCTCCATATGTAAATTAATTCAACAAATAATATTTGTTTTGTAGACTAGAAGATTACTTCCATTATTCCAACAAAGAAAACGAAATTGAAGTTTAGTTAGTTGACCTACAACCCAAAGTATGCATTTTATTCTCAATCCCTCTTGCAATTTTTGTTTCTAAATTACGGTTATTTTCTTACTAAATTGATGTCTTGTAATTTCTTTTAATTAATTTCCTAATTTGTTTTAGTTTGTAAAATTTAGTATATATGTTCATATTTCTTATAATTTAAAGTTAATCAATTTATATTTTTCAGTTTTCAGTTATGGAAAGGTATTTCAAAATAAAATCATAGCCTGAGATATTAGAGTTGTCGTCTCCAATGAGTCCAAAGAACAATGAAAGTAGTTTTGTCAATTTATATATTATGATGTATTGGTTAATAGTTTTGCAAATACTATCCCCTTTTTTTTCCTAACTTTTGTGGGAGGCCCCTCCTAAGTCGAAATCCTGGCTCTGCCATTGTCCATGGTTGAAGGTTAAGATGTGAGATGGCAATGTTTGGGTCTGAAAGATTAGGGGGTGAAAGTGAATAACCTATTCTATTATTTACAAAAGCCAAATCAAAATTAATGAACCCTTTATTGAAACAAATTAAAAATATATAATGTCACATCCCGGTCTCCCGCCTTGAGGATATTGTCCGCTTTGGCATTCCTGGCCTGGACTAGGTCGCAGACACCAGGCTACCGCACGGTTTTGTTTTTGCAGGCCGCAGCCCCAAAAGGCCTCCTCAAAGGGTACCACCAGGCATGTACATATAAGGCCCAAAGACTACGCCCTCACGGGCGATGTGGGATACTACATATAAATTTCAAGGTTATATTTCCAACGAATGCATGAAAATTGAAGAAATATTATTAGGCTAAAAAAACAAGGGAATATTTATTTTCTTTTATATAAGCGATATTAGGAAGAGGAGAACCAAACACATAATAAGGGAAAACCTATTGAACCTTGAAGAGGAGGAGGAGCAGGAACACCACTGGGAGATTGCTTGTGAGGAGGTACATCATCGGAGGTGGTTGTTGTTGATGAGAAGGAGGAGGAGGCTGGTGCTGGTAGTGATAACTCATTGTTGGTGTTCTCTAGATCGATTTTGTTGATTGATGAAAATGTAAACTTATGTAATTTTTTTGCTTTTAATGCAAAATGCTAGGAGATGGGTTTTCGTTGGCCAAGGAACCAAAAGAAATTTATCTCCATCAATATTCAATATCTAAAAAAGTTTGTTAATTCAAATTAGCCTGCAGTAAATAGCAGCTAACAAAATTATGTTTTAGTTTTGACACGCTGGATTGTTTAAAGTTAGGAACATGCAAATGGAAGATGTGAAATTTGTATTTGATAGCTTAAGTGAATTTTAACATGCAAATGGGAAAAATCTAAAAATAACTCAAGGTCCAAGAGGGTGACCTTATATGGCCACTTTGTGGCGCTGGTAATCTTGAGAAAAGGTATCCGAATTTCACCTAGAGAATGAGAAAGATCTCCTCAAAATGAATTTTGTATTGCCTCCGGTATCTTAAACAACATTATTGTTTGGAACAAAATTGAATAGTTGAGATCATATATTACACTTTCTTCCTCTTCTTCCTTATTTCGTAATGAATAATATATGAAAAATTCATACAAATTTTTAGCAAAAAACAGTCACATAACTGTTGCTTACCTCCGTACAATTCACATGTCTCACTTCTTAAACTCATGATGTTATAGCATGCATACTATTCTTCTTCTTTTTCTTTGTCAATTGCTTTTTTTTTTTAGGGCAAAATGCCAAAAGCAATCTTGAGGAATGGTATCCAAATTTCACCTAGCTAGAGAATGAGAAATACCTCCTCAAAATGAATTTTTAATTTTCTCCGATATCTTAAACAACTTTATTGCTTGGAACAAAATCAAATAGTTGAGATCATATATTACACTTTCTTGCTCTTCTTCCTTGTTTCGTAATGAACAATATATATGTAAAAGTCGCATAATTTTTCAGCAAAAAACAGTCACATAACTATTGTTTACCTCCATACAATTCACATGTCTCACTTCTTTGACTCATAATGTTATTGGATACATACTATTCTTCTTATTTTTCTTTGTCAATTGCTTTTTTTAGGACAAAATGCCAAAAGCAATCTTGAGGAATGGTATTCAAAGTTCACTTTGAGAACGAGAAAGACCTCCTCAAAATGAATTTTTAATTTTCTCCAATATCTTAAACAACTTTATTGCTCGAAACAAAATCGAATAGTTGAGATCATATATTACACTATCTTTCTCTTCTTCCTTATTTCGTAATGAACAATATATGAAAAAAGTCATTAATTTTCAGCAAAAAACCGTCGCAAAAATGTTGCTTAGCTCTATACAATTGACATGTCTCACTTCTTAGACTCATAATGTTATATCATGCATACTATTCTTATTCTTTTTTTCTTTGTCAATTATTTTTTTTAGGGTAAAATGCCAAAAGCAATCTTGAGAAATGGTGTCCGAATTTCACCTAAAGAACGAGAAACACCTCCTCGAAATGAATTTTTAATTTTCTCCAATATCTAAACAACTTTATTACTTGGAACACAATTGAATAGTTGAGATCATATATTACACTTTCTTCCTCTTATTCCTTATTTCGTAAGGAACAATATATGAAAAAGTCACACAATTTTTCAGCAAAAAAGTCACATAACTGTTGTTTACCTCTATACAATTCACATGTCTCACTTCTTTGACTCATAATGTTATTGCACACATACTATTCTTGTTCTTTTTCTTTGTCAATTGCTTTTTTGAAGGGCAAATTGCCAAAAACACTTGCATTAATCAAATCAACACATACATGAATAACAACATGCCAACAAAAATTGACTTGAAAAAACCCCGTTGTCAATGTTTTATTATTTTTTCTGATGCGATGTCCTCAAAATAAATGGTTAGATTGGCCCAAGTGCTACGTTCTTTCATGTATAAATTGATAATGTTTGTAGCAGTGTCGTCATCTCTTGTATATATTTACCCCTTTGCAGTGCTATGTGTACGTAATACTATATACGCATCAATTCTCTCACTTTCCAACTCATTTTCTACGTTCTTCCGCTCTCTTCTTTTGAATACTATTGTCAACAACCTAATCAATTAAAATACATATGATAAACGATAATTGCCGAGCAGCCATATGGCGTAATCTCTCTTGATGCGCTCGGCTTCCACTTGGTACTGTAGCCGGACATATTCGGTGTCTAATTCCCGTCAAGGCTCGGCGAACTTCGTCCAGTTCTTAAGCCAGGCAAAGGCACCGCTCCACGTTCATAATCTCCCGTCCCTGGGACCACCTGCGGCCAGGGCAGTTGCTCACGCATCTGTGCCAGCAAGATGCGTGTTTTGATCGTCGAGAGAGCTGTGATGATGGTTTGTTCCATCTCAAGGCTCTACCCCGCAGATGGGAGATTTGCACATCTAGGGCTTGCCGGCCCATCTGAAGGGTAGCCTCCGTCTGTGGCGCGAGCTCTGAGGTAGGGTTCCCGTTGAGGCCATGGAACGCGGGTCCGGAATAATCGAAAATTGGTCTTTGCCGGCGAAAATTGGTCTTTTCCCGTCAAAAATTTATTTCTTAGCTAAAATTGTCGGCTTACATTACATGGTCATCCAGAAAGCTTTTTTTTTTTTTAGTGTAATTCGAATATCATAAAAATAATTTCATTTGAAAATATATAATATTTCAACAATTAAATTTCTTAATATTTTTCTTTTGGTTTTTACAACTATCCTCCATGAAGATATGAACTTTGCTCCCCTCTTCAATTTTATTATTTATATTTCGTGTAAAGCTTTTTACAAACCTTGTCAAGCGAGTGAGGGCTTTTCCTCAAGCATTAGATCGAGCATATTATTTGCTCAGAGTCACAGATAGATATTCCTTCTCTATCTCCTTAATTTCTATCCAAGCTCCTGATTCCTGATCAATAAACTAACAAGGCCAAATTTAATTTATTTAAAAGATTCAAAATAAATAGTACTACACCCTTTTTCACTGTCATATGTTTATAGGAAGTGCAAATTGACACTCTAGAAGAAGATACAAAACCTAAATAATAGAGAAATATTTGGCAACTACATTTAGGAGAATAATTTTGTACAGAATATTCTTCGATCAAATAAGACTTCAATCACATTCCTCCCCATAAGCAATCCAACATACAGCAACAGCAGAGAGCAGCCAAGCTGCACCATTTATAAAATTGAAAGAAAAAAAAAAAATTAGAGAATTCACTTAATTCATCTATCCCCTTAAAATACCATCATGCAAAATATAGAGTATCATGCATAAGTTTGTATAAAATGGGTGAGGAAACTGTAAATATTAAGTCACGTAAAATGTCGTTGATCGTTAATTAAGAGCCAACACATTTTCGTATGCGTCCATACAAAGAGAACAAAGAAAGAAGAGGCGTAAACATACCAGCCATTCAAACAACCCGTGCTGCTACTAGTATTGGCTTGCTGATGATGGACTGGTTGGGGGTGGTAATGAGGGGGATATCCTGGAGGAGGATAGCCGTGAGTAGGATATCCGGGAGGAGGGTAGCCCTGGGGAGGGTATCCTTGGGGAGGATAACCCTGGGGCGGATAACCTGGAGGCGGATAGCCTTGAGGAGGATACCCGTGTGGCGGAGAACTTGGAGGAAGATGCCCACGATGTGGAGAACCCTGAGGAGGATAGCCTGGAGGTGGAGATTGCCCTTGTGGAGGGAGGTATCCTTGCGGGGGATATGAAGGTGGTGGAGGAATGTCCCTGGGATACCCTTCAGGTGGTGGTGGATAACCTATTCCAGTATTTACAAAAGCCAAATCAAAATTAACGAACCCGTTATTGAAATATATAAATTTCAAGGTTATATTTCCAACAAATGCATGCGAATTCAAGGAAAAATATGAGTATATACAAGCGATATTAGGGAGAGGAGAATCAAACACCAAATCTTGAGAAACCTATTGAACCTTGAGGAGGAGGAGGAGCAGAAACACCACTTGGAGATTGCTGGTGAGGAGGAACATTATTGGGAGGCTGTGAAGGAGGTTGTTGTTGAGGAGGAGGAGGAGGAGGCTGGTGTTGGTTGTGATCACTCATTGTTGGTGTTCTCTAGATCGATTTTGTTGATTAATGAAAATTTTACCTTATGTAATTTCTTGCTTTTAATGCAAAAAGATAGGAGGTGAGCTTTTGTTGGTCAAGGAACCAAGAGAGATTTATCTCCATCAATATCCAAAATCTAGGGAAGTTTGTTAATTCAATGAGTCTATAGTAAATAGCGCGCGGCTAACAAAATTCTGTTTTAATTTTGACACGCTGGATTCTTTTAAAGTGAGAACATGAAAATGGAAAATATAAAATTTGTATTTGATGGCTTACATGAGAATTTTAACGCTTTGAAACTGTTTCAATTTATAAGTTGTATTGAACTCTTTTAGATTTGTGATGTGAGACTTCACATTCTTCAACAATGATTAACATTATTGTATTGTTGAGAGAGCACTTGTGCATGATGTGATGCAAGTGAACGTCTTTGGAAAGCTGTCGTAAAGTTATTTTGAAAGGGAGCTTTAAATACATCTCCATTTTTCATAGGAGTGATTTTTACAATTTTTTTTTGTTTTCACATTTTGCACCCCTCATCTTAGTTCTAGTCCTTAATTATCTTTTGACTTATTCAATCGAAGAACTAAAAGAAAAAGTATGTCGAAAGTCAAAATAGATGTGCAAAATTTATTTCTGTTTGAAATTGTTGGAGTTATATCCAAACAAATTATATCGTTGAAGGAAAAAAAAAAAATTATATAATAATAAAAAGAAAAGATATAATTTTATTGGTACATATTGTGGGAGCAGTGTTAATCATGTTTTAGTTGTGTTAGTCCTGTATTTGTCGCATTTTATATTCGTGTATCCTTGGAGTCATGATAACATATCGTGTCTGAAATTGACAATCTCAAATAGAGATAAATGAGTTTATATTACTGAATAGAGATAAATGAGGTTATGTACATGCTGTGAAGTTTGTACTGCTATTTGGATTCAGTGAGCTGTGAGCATACTAGCAAATGCTAAATTATTTCATTAAACATGTTAAATAATTAGAGACGAAACGGGTTTATCAATGTGGTTGATGAGTCAATAGCATGTGGGCTGGTGATCACAATCGTACTTGTCCTTTTAAATTTGATGAAAATTTTCGATTTTGGTTCATTGTACAACTTAATTCTTTGTCAATGGTTCGATTAGAAAAGGAAAAGGAATGAATTGGTATACAATAATATATCTGTGACATCCCACATCGCCCAGGGGAGTGATCCTTATATATATATATATATATATATATATATATATATATATATATATATATATTCTCATCCCTACCTATCACGAGGCCTTTTGGGAGCTCACTGGCTTCGGGTTCCGTAGGAACTCTGAAGTTAAGCGAGAAGGGGGCTAGAGCAATCCCATGATGGGTGACCCACTGGGAAGTTGCTCGTGAGTTCCCAAAAAACAAAACCATGAGGGAATGGTAAGCCCAAAGCGGACAATATCGTGCTACGGTGGTGAAGCGGGCCCGGGAAGTGATCCACCCTGGGCCAGGATGTGACAATTTGGTATCAGAGCCTAACCCTGGCCGCATGTGTGCCGACGAGGACGTCGGGCCCCTAAGGGGGGTGGATTGTGACATCCCACATCGCCCAGGGGAGTGATCCTTATATGTATATTCCATCCCTACCTATCACGAGGCCTTTTGGGAGCTCACTGGCTTCGGGTTCCATAGGAACTCCGAAGTTAAGCGAGAAGGGGGCTAGAGCAATCCCATGATGAGTGACCCACTGGGAAGTTGCTCGTGAGTTTCCAAAAATAAAACCGTGAGGGAATGGTAAACCCAAAGCGGACAATATCGTGCTACGGTGGTGAAGCGGGCCCGGGAAGTGACAATATCTACATGAGAGATAAGAAAATGAATTGGTATCGAACTCGATATTCACAAATCTTTTGTTTAACCTAATTAAACATTGATATCTACTATTAAACTGTAATACTAAGTGTCGGGCTATAATTTTTCTTTTAACCTAATTAAACATTGATAACTAGAACAAATTTTGAAATTTTAAAATAAAATTTCATAATTAGGTAAATAAATAAAAAAGATTAAGACATGATCTAGTTTGTTCTCACTGCCCTAAAGTGGTGGTTTGGATGAATTAGATTTGATCTATCTATTAAACAAATTTTGAAATTTAAACCATAAATTAATATGGTGGTGATCATCACCACTACTTTAAGGCAATAAGCAAAAATGCACTCTATTGAGCAAAAATTGTTACGAAAACAAATAATTTATTCGATACAATTTCACCCTCATTCATCTTGATGAAGAGGGTTTCATTAATTTGAGTTCGACCCATTCTATGCTACGTGCCTATTAATTACAACCCTTCTTTTGGGAAAGGAATACCCTTTGATTCTAACATGAAAAATATGTAATTTGAGGATTGATATGTTTGTTTGATTTTGTGACTGCATCTAGGTCAAGCCCTAGTTTGCCTACTGATGCAAAATATATTAAGCACACAAATTAAACCCTCTTCTGACAATTGTAGCAAAGTATGTAAGTAGGGATCGTTCAAAACCGGGGATTAGGAGGGATTGCTAAACTCTTGAAAACTGACCTAAGAAGTCCAAAACAAAGTTAAAAACACTAATTTGGACTCAAAGAATGAAAAACCAAAGTTAAAACACTAAAACAAAACAAAAACTCAAAACAGCAACTAGAAGACTCAAAACTGCCTAAAAACCACTTTCTGGGCAGTTTTGAGCACCTACACTAACTTGGACGAAATTGGTTGAAAACATGACTCAAAACACTTAAAAACATGAACCAAAACAATTTCTAACTAAATTGAGACTTCAAAGTAAAGGGGGATTTGATTTGGACGAAATTAAAGTTGAGAAAACAGATTGCAAAGTAAAACTGATCTTGAAACGTTTTTGGGGTTTTTAATGGATGATGGACTAGTTAGGGGTTCTTTCTCCACACATGACAAGTATGCAAATGACTCGATTTCCAGTTATTCCTTCATAGAATTATGAATGACAATGCCCCAAATTAACCGTGACATCACTAGTTAATTCTCAAGTTTTCCTTGTGTTATTGAATTGGATGACATCATACGACAACCCAAAGCATTCTTCAAAAGTTCCTTACATGACATCATAATAAAGATACAATCAAAGATCATTACGTTCAATGAAAACTATAAGCATTAACAAAGCACTTGTGACTATGACATCATGACACTTATGCTAGGAATTGAACTTAACGCGATTGTGACTAGCAATCTTCACTACTTGTGCATATAAGTGTGTGACAATTATGTGAAACAAACTTATATTCTAGCATCATATTCATGCAAGCCAATTAAGTGTCGACCCCTAATTAACAAACACAAATACGTTATTACTCGCACAGTTAAGCCAATTGCATTCACGATTCAAGAACTCATAACTGGAATTTATCAAATCAACTTGCACACATAGTTATGGCTTCGAAATCACCCCTAACCAATAGGGGTTTAGCCACTCATGTTCATAGCAAAATGAAAGGAAAATAAATTAAACATTGAAATCATAAAACGAATTACACCTAGAATGCACCAACGACGAAGCTTGAGCATCCAAGAGTCCTTCCTTCTTTCTCCTTGCTACGGCACAAAGGTGGATGGGATGGTTGGGATGTGTTTTAGGATCAGGGATTATGGAATTGGATGGAGGATAGGCACGGCAAGGTGTAGTGTTTGGTTGGAATTGTGTTTCTAGGATTTTAGGATGTGGAGAGTGGTGTGGCTAGATGAATGGACGAAAATTGGGTGAATGAGTGATTCCCCTAGTGCCTTGCTGCAAACCCTTATTTATAGGGCTAGGAAAGGTTTTGAAACACTTAAAGGATATATGTGTGTAGCTTGGACAAGGTAGGACGGCTAGTGACAAGCTAGGAAGGCTAGGAGACAAGGTAGGACGGCTAGGAGACAAGCTAGGACGGCTAGTGACAAGCTAGGACGACTAGGAGACAAGGTAGGACGGCTAGGAGACAAGGTAGGACGGCTAGGAGACAAGCTAGGACGGCTAGTGACAAGCTAGGACGGCTAGGAGACAAGCTAGGACGGCTAGTGACAAGCTAGGACGGCTAGGAGACAAGCTAGGACGGCTAGGAGACAAGCTAGGACGGCTAGTGACAAGCTAGGACGGCTAGTGACAAGCTAGGACGGCTAGGAGACAAGCTAGGACGGCTAGGAGACAAGCTAGGACGGCTAGTGACAAGCTAGGACGGCTTGTTCTTCCAATACAGAAATTAGGCACCATGTGTGAATAGATAAAGCCTTCTAGAAATAAGGTTTTTAGGCCCCCTTGCAGCTCCCTAACTGAATTCAAGCCTTCAAATTCGTCCATCCTCATGCCTCCATGCTTGCACTATCCAATCTTGGCCCAAAAATGCTCTAGAATGCTCCAAATTGCTTCTTTTTGCATACTTTGACACTAAAACCTGAAATTGCACGAAAATGACTTTAAACACTAAACTAACTAAGGAAAAACAACATAAATGCATGAGAACAAGCCAATTAAGTCACATAAAAATGCTCCTATCAAATTCCCCCACACTTAGCTTTTGCTAGTCCTCGAGCAAAACAAAGAAATAAAACAAGACAAAACAAACAAACATAATCTAAACCTTCCAACGTTTGCCTCAGGGATTTCCAATGCACATGACATGTTAAAGATTATCATTCCCACAGATTTGAGTCAATTTAACACTTAAGCACATGCTTAATCATAGTCACTACTTACTAGTTCACAATTAACCAATTAAAACAATGTTTTGAATGTAGTAACATGCCTTAGAGAATTCCCTCAATCCTTAATAGATTTGCACTCTATTTTCACTCAGATTTTCTAACTACACACCCTATACTAGTTATATGTGAGAGAATTGATGTAGATATAAAAACGAATGCTCACATATATGTATCACAAAGAACGCAATTTCCGGACTTAATAGGCATGTTTAGATATGATCTCATGAATGGAATGCTACTACTTAGATGCGAGAACCAGTGACACCATATGCTCATACCAAATTCAAACTCAACAAATTGAAACACATAACACTCAAGATAGAAGTTTAAGGGTTGCAACGGGGCTTGGGGTATTGGTTAACAAAGAAAGGATAGGGAAAACAAACGTTCTTCAAGCATTAGTAAGCAAAGTAATGAAGTTAAGACTTAGAATTCACTTAGTTTGCAGAAATTAACTTAAAAATACAAGGGGAAGACTTTAAACAACTTCTTGGGGCCGAATTCAACTTTTTGGACCCTTTCTTCAACAAACAACACCTTGGAACTTTTTTTCTCATATTGTTCAACTCTTTTCATACTTTATTTATTTTTATTTTTTTTCACGAATTTTTCTTTTCTTTTCTTTCTACCCGTGCTTATGGCACATAATTCTCAAAATAAAAACTTCCCCCACACTTGGTTTCTGTCATAAAGGAATTCCATTTGAATCATGCTTACTATACTTTAAGAACGAGGGTATGGATAGTCCTAATCTAGGCTAGGTGAGGGTAATGTGGGTTAACAAAGAAAAGGCTAAACAAGGCTCAATGGGGTTAACACCTAAACATATAATGGAGTAGGGCACACGGCTTTTTGGCTAAAGTGGTGGTCACTACACAACTTCATCTTGAATATGTGTTATGCTAATCAATACCATGCTTTGAATGAAATGGGCATGACTTCTAGTGTTTGGAACTAAATGATGAAACGCCTTCTAAGTAGCAACCAAGCAAAGAATAATGAGATCATGCAACGATTTTAGAAAACAAAGAATGCACAGATTTGAACTCTCCAAATAAACGTTTAGGTTCAAGTCTCACAAGGTTGTAGCGTTAATTTGAGTTCCTTCCTTCAAGCATGTTACAAAAACTGATTTTTTATTTTTATTTTTATTTTTATTTTTTATGATTGCATGTGAATTCATAAGTTATAACCACAACCAAGCATAAACATAGAGTAAATCAAACTTTCATCCATGTTAATCACTCTCTTTAACAGCCATGTATTTAAAAACCAAATCCTCATCATTGTGTTGGAAGGTACCCTAAGACACAAACAAACACACAAAAACAACTCTTTTTTGGGTTTTTTTAAAACAAATTTTTCAAATTTTTCTTTGATTTACGGATTTTTACTTCAAAACATACTAAAACACACCAAAACTGCTTAAAAACACTTAAAAACAGCAAGGAACAAGTTTTGAAATAATGGGTGATAAAATCCCACGAATTTGAATGAAAAACACTTAGTTACCCCCCCCACACTTAAATCAAACATTGTCCTCAATGTTTTAAGCATAGAATCACACAAAGAAACACACAAACAGCAAGTAAAACAACTAAATAGGCAGATTAGAAGGAATCAACAAAGAGAAGGGTTTAGGAACGCAAATCTGGAATTGGAGTGCTTTCTAGGTCTTCCTTTGTTGAATGGCATGGGTTGCCTCCCAAGTAGCGCTTTCTTTAACGTCTTGCAGCCGGACGAAGAACACGTTCAGGCACCATTGGTGCCCACGGCATGGAGTGAGATCTCCTCCACAACCTGCCCCATGGCATTCTCATAGTATGGCTTCAATCTATGTCCGTTGACCTTGAATTCCACCCCATTCCTTAAGCTTTGGACTTGAACTGCACCATGTGGGAAAACATTAGTAACAACAAAAGGTCCAATCCATTTAGAACGTAACTTTCCGGGAAATAAACGTAAACGAGAATTAAAAAGTAAAACTTTCTGCCCAATTGTGAAGGTTTTGCCCCTAATCATCTTGTCATGAAACGCCTTCGTCTTTTCCTTGTAAATGCGGGCATTCTCGTAGGCTTCATTCCTTAGTTCCTCAAGCTCATTCAATTGGAGCTTCCGATGCATTCCAGCAGCATCTAAGTCCAAATTGAACGTTTTGATGGCCCAATGTGCCTTATGCTCTAGCTCCACGGGTAAGTGACAAGGTTTTCCACAAACTAGCCGAAATGGAGACATCCCTAGGGGTGTTTTGTAGGCAGTGCGATATGCCCATAGTGCATCGTCTAAACGCATGCTCCAATCCTTCCGGTTAGGCCCCACGGTCTTCTCCAAGATTTGCTTGACCTCTCTATTTGATTCTTCGGCTTGGCCACTTGTTTGTGGGTGATAAGGTGTTGAAACCTTATGCTTGACATTGTACTTCTTGAAGAGTGCCTCAATGGTCCTATTGCAGAAATGTGAACCTCCATCACT
The DNA here is from genome assembly GCF_963583255.1 of Pyrus communis. Taxonomy (NCBI): domain Eukaryota; kingdom Viridiplantae; phylum Streptophyta; class Magnoliopsida; order Rosales; family Rosaceae; genus Pyrus; species Pyrus communis. Next base: position 19,062,917 of record NC_084804.1, on the reverse strand, counting down.
TATAAATACCCGCGGCATCCCAAATCTAGAGAAAATGTTAGTCTTGATGAAATCTGAAACCACTCTAGAATCGTTAGTACGGGTAGCTTTTGCTTCTACCCATTTAGAAACATAATCAACCGCAAGCAAAATATAAGTGAAACCAAATGAAGAAGGAAAAGGACCCATGAAATCAATACCCCAAACATCAAAGATTTCAACATTGAAGATGGGTGTTTGCGGCATTTGGTCTTTTGCACCAATAGAACCTGTTCTTTGACATCTATCACATGTTAAGCAAAACATTCTAGCATCTTTGAACAATGTAGGCCAATAAAAACCAGATTCTAACACTTTACGAGCTGTCCTTTGGGTACCAAAATGGCCTCCACATGCATAAGAATGACAAAATGCTAGAATTGAGTTAAAATCAGAAGTTGGCACACATCTTCTAATAATCTGATCTGGGCAATATTTCCATAGATATGGATCATCCCACACATAAAATCTTGCATCATGTATCAATTTATCACGTTGGACCTTGCTTAGGGTGTTAGGAACTTGCTTAGTCACCAAGAAATTGACCAAATCGGCATACCAAGGGGTACTTACCTCAATGGACAGAAGTTGTTCATCCGGAAACATCTCAGAAATGGGGAGGGACTCTTCTTCACGCACCAATCTACTCAAGTGGTCAGCCACCACGTTTTCACAACCTTTCTTGTCCCTAATTTCAATATCGAACTCTTGAAGTAGGAGCATCCAACGAATGAGCCTTGGTTTGGCCTCCTTTTTGGTGAAAAGATACTTCAAGGCTGCATGGTCAGTGAAAACAATTACTTTAGTGCCAATAAGATATGATCTAAACTTATCTAAAGCAAATACAACCGCCAAGAGTTCTTTTTCGGTTGTAGAATAATTCAATTGAGCATCATTTAAAGTGCGGGAAGCATAATAAATAACATGTGACTGTTTATTTTTCCTTTGACCCAAAACAGCCCCAAGTGCATAATCCGAGGCATCACACATCAATTCAAATGGAATGGACCAATCCGGGGGAGTTATGATGGGTGCCGTGGTTAGGAGCTCTTTGAGATGCTTGAATGACTTCTCGCATGCCTCGTTGAACTCAAAAGACACATCTTTTTGGAGGAGGCGGCATAGGGGTTGTGCAATCTTGGAAAAGTCCTTGATAAATCGTCTATAGAATCCTGCATGACCAAGAAAAGAACGAACCTCTCTAACCGAAGTAGGAGAGGGTAAGTAGCGTACAAGATCTACTTTAGACTTATCAACTTCAATTCCTTTTTCAGAGATTATATGACCCAAAACAATACCTTGTTTAACCATAAAATGGCATTTTTCCCAATTTAAAACAAGGTTTGTTTCAACACAACGTTTCAAGATTAACGTGAGATTATCCAAGCATTTATCAAAAGAATCACCAAAAACACTAAAGTCATCCATGAATATTTCAATAATCCTTTCAACATAATCAGAAAATATGCTTACCATACACCTTTGAAACGTGGCAGGGGCATTGCACAAACCAAATGGCATGCGTCGATATGCAAATGTTCCAAAGGGACAAGTAAAAGTGGTCTTTTCTTGATCATCCGGGGCAATGACAATTTGATTATAACCTGAATATCCATCAAGAAAGCAATAAAAAGAATGACCCGCTAACCTTTCCAACATTTGATCTAGGAACGGCAATGGGAAGTGGTCCTTCCTTGTGGTGGCATTTATCTTCCTATAATCGATGCATACACGCCAACCGGTTTGGATTCTCATGGGTACAAGCTCATTCTCGGCATTCTCCACAACCGTCACTCCGGATTTCTTAGGCACACATTGGATAGGTGAAACCCAACGACTATCGGAGATAGGATAAATGACTCCACAATCAAGAAGTTTGATTATCTCTTTTTTCACAACTTCCATCATTGGAGGGTTAAGACGGCGTTGAGCCTCTCTAGTTGGTTTGGTCCCCTCCTCAAGAAATATGTGATGCATACAAGTTGTGGGGCTTATACCTTTGATATCGGCCAATGTCCATCCTAGGGCAGATTTGTACTCCTTCAACACATGCATGAGTTTTTCCTCCTCTTGTGCCGTGAGGGATGATGATATGATGGCAGGCAATGTCTCATTTTTTCCCAAGAAAATGTACTTCAAATGGCTTGGCAAAGGTTTGAGTTCAAGGATAGGTGCCTGAATTATGGATGGAAGCAACTTGTTAGTCAAAATGGGAATGGACTCTTTGTTAGGAAACTTACCATCATGTATTGGTGATGACTCAAGGGCAGCAACTACTTCAAGAAAATCCTCACTAGGAGGCATGGCATAGGATAGTGTATTTGTGCCGTGGGGTTGCATGGATGTTGCTCCCTTGGTTTTGACTTCTACACCACTTGTAATGACTTTTTCAAGCATATCATCATTCAAATCTTCAAGGTATCCCTGCGCCAAAGAGTCAACAGTATCAATAGAGAAACATGAATGATCTTCACTAGGATACTTAATAGAATCGGAAAGATTGAAATTAACAACTTCCCCATCAAATTCCATGGACAAAGTTCCATTAAACACGTCAATCTTAGTCCGGGCCGTTTTCATGAATGGCCTTCCAAGTAGAATGGGCAGCGAGGTTGCATGATCCGATTCATCCATCTCAAGGACATAGAAATCCGCCGGAAAGATCAAATGATTAACCTGCACCAAAACATCTTCCAAAACTCCCTTTGGATAGGCATTAGATCTATCGGCCAATTGTATGATAACACCATCCTTTTTCAATGCTCCTAGGTTCATAGATGCATATATGGAATATGGCATAACATTTATAGAAGCACCTAAGTCAAGCATAGCAGATTCAAATCTAGTGTTACCTATGACACAAGGAATGGTGAAACTACCCGGATCTTTGCATTTGGGAGGTAGTTTGCGTTGCAAGATGGCGGACACATTCTCACCTACTTTTACCACTTCCTTGGTCGACATCCTCTTCCTAGTGGTGCACAACTCCTTCAAAAACTTGGCGTATCTAGGGACTTGCTTGATTGCATCCAACAAGGGTATGTTCACTTGAACTTTCCTAAATGTCTCAAGGATGTCCTTTTCAGCTTCTTCCTTCCTTGTTTGCATAAACCTACTAGGAAAAGGAGCATTCGAAGGAAAAGCATTAGTAGAAACTGAATTTGACACATTCTTACCCTTTTTGGCCGAATTAGACAGTTTTGGGGCACTAGGAACTTGCGGCAAAGACTCTCCCACCTTTGCCGTGGGTTTGCTTGATTCTTCCTCTTCAATTTGCAAGTTTTCATCACCTTTGGGACCTGATTGTGATGGTGTAGGATCTGCCCCAATCTCTTCTTCACTTCTCAAGGTTATGGCCTTTGCACTTTCGAAGCTTCCCTTTGGATTTGGAACGGTGGAACTAGGGAGCTTTCCTTGTTCACGAAACTGCCCCATAAACTCGGCAATTTGCCCCATTTGTTTCTCCAATTGATCCACCCTTTTGTCTTGGTTTTGCATAGCCTTAGCTTGATCGTCCTGCCCATTAGACAACTTAGTTAGTATCTTAAGAAGTGCATCATTGTCAAGGGACGTACCTGAGGCACTTGGGCCGGATTGGGCTTGATTTTGGGGTGGGCCGTAGGTTTTGGGAAAGAACCCAGGGGGTTGTTGCCTAAAGCCTCCTTGGTTTTGAGATTGTTGGGGCTCCCTCCATTTGAAATTTGGGTGGTCTCTCCAACCGGGATTATATGTGTTGGAATAAGGATCGTTCCTTGGTTGGTTTTGGCCTTGAAACCCAATTGCATTGGCGCTTTCCCATCCACCATTTTCAATCAACTGTGGACATTTTTCAGAGGCATGTCCATGCATAGAACATACGCCACATACAATTGGTCCTTGCATCTTCATGCCCTCGGCCAACTGAGACACAATAGAAGTAAGATTAGCCAATTGTGAATTAATGTCAGAAGTAGAACTTACCTCATGAACATGTTGCCGTGGGGGTCCTCTTTGGCCTACTCCTTCGTATTGTTGATCGTTCAACGCTCGATTAGAAATCAAGGTCTTGGCAGCCATAGGTGTTTTGTCCACTAATGCTCCACCTGCCGAGGCATCGAGCATTTGACGTTCTAATGGTAGGAGGCCCTCGTAGAAGTATTGCAAAAGTAGCTCCTCCTTCATCTGATGTTGTGGACAAGAAGCAACAAGTGATTTAAAACGTTCATAGTATGCAGGAAAAGACTCACCTTCATCTTGTTGAATTCCACTTATTTTTTTACGAAGAAGAATGATGCGAGAAGTTGGGAAAAACTTCTCCAAAAACGCTCTTTTCATACTCTCCCATGAAGTGACAGTGCCAGGAGCCAACTCGTATAACCAATCCTTAGCTTTATCCATTAAAGAGAACGGAAAAGCTTTCATCTTCAAAATACTTCCGTCAACATTGACGGGAGTCATGCTTGAACAAACTACTTCAAACTCTTTAAGATGCTTGTTTGGATCTTCCATGGAAAGCCCATGGTATTTAGGAATGTGGTGCAACAAGCTTGACTTCAACTCGAATTCATCGGTCTTGCCTTGGGCAGCCGCGGGGTATTGAATGCATAATGGTGCGGCATTGGCCAACCCTGAGGCCGAAAGCTCTTTAATGGTCCGATTGTCCGCTGCCATAACTTCTTCTTCCACTTCTTCAAACTCAGATTCGGCCTCTGAACTTGAACTAGGTTCACTATGTTTGGGATGCCTCCTCTTTCTTCTCAAATCACGTTCAAAATCGTCGTTAAAGTCTAAGATATGTGCATGCACAGTTTGAGAACTCCGCGTCATGCACTAGTACCTAAAAAAAAACAAGAAACAAAAATAGGTCAGAAACTAAAACAAAATTAGAAACAAAGTGAAATAAATGAAACAAAAACAATCCAAGGGATTTAGCAAAGTTGCTAATCCCCGGCAACGGCGCCAAAAATTTGATGCAAAATATATTAAGCACACAAATTAAACCCTCTTCTGACAATTGTAGCAAAGTATGTAAGTAGGGATCGTTCAAAACCGGGGATTAGGAGGGATTGCTAAACTCTTGAAAACTGACCTAAGAAGTCCAAAACAAAGTTAAAAACACTAATTTGGACTCAAAGAATGAAAAACCAAAGTTAAAACACTAAAACAAAACAAAAACTCAAAACAGCAACTAGAAGACTCAAAACTGCCTAAAAACCACTTTCTGGGCAGTTTTGAGCACCTACACTAACTTGGACGAAATTGGTTGAAAACATGACTCAAAACACTTAAAAACATGAACCAAAACAATTTCTAACTAAATTGAGACTTCAAAGTAAAGGGGGATTTGATTTGGACGAAATTAAAGTTGAGAAAACAGATTGCAAAGTAAAACTGATCTTGAAACGTTTTTGGGGTTTTTAATGGATGATGGACTAGTTAGGGGTTCTTTCTCCACACATGACAAGTATGCAAATGACTCGATTTCCAGTTATTCCTTCATAGAATTATGAATGACAATGCCCCAAATTAACCGTGACATCACTAGTTAATTCTCAAGTTTTCCTTGTGTTATTGAATTGGATGACATCATACGACAACCCAAAGCATTCTTCAAAAGTTCCTTACATGACATCATAATAAAGATACAATCAAAGATCATTACGTTCAATGAAAACTATAAGCATTAACAAAGCACTTGTGACTATGACATCATGACACTTATGCTAGGAATTGAACTTAACGCGATTGTGACTAGCAATCTTCACTACTTGTGCATATAAGTGTGTGACAATTATGTGAAACAAACTTATATTCTAGCATCATATTCATGCAAGCCAATTAAGTGTCGACCCCTAATTAACAAACACAAATACGTTATTACTCGCACAGTTAAGCCAATTGCATTCACGATTCAAGAACTCATAACTGGAATTTATCAAATCAACTTGCACACATAGTTATGGCTTCGAAATCACCCCTAACCAATAGGGGTTTAGCCACTCATGTTCATAGCAAAATGAAAGGAAAATAAATTAAACATTGAAATCATAAAACGAATTACACCTAGAATGCACCAACGACGAAGCTTGAGCATCCAAGAGTCCTTCCTTCTTTCTCCTTGCTACGGCACAAAGGTGGATGGGATGGTTGGGATGTGTTTTAGGATCAGGGATTATGGAATTGGATGGAGGATAGGCACGGCAAGGTGTAGTGTTTGGTTGGAATTGTGTTTCTAGGATTTTAGGATGTGGAGAGTGGTGTGGCTAGATGAATGGACGAAAATTGGGTGAATGAGTGATTCCCCTAGTGCCTTGCTGCAAACCCTTATTTATAGGGCTAGGAAAGGTTTTGAAACACTTAAAGGATATATGTGTGTAGCTTGGACAAGGTAGGACGGCTAGTGACAAGCTAGGAAGGCTAGGAGACAAGGTAGGACGGCTAGGAGACAAGCTAGGACGGCTAGGAGACAAGCTAGGACGGCTAGTGACAAGCTAGGACGGCTTGTTCTTCCAATACAGAAATTAGGCACCATGTGTGAATAGATAAAGCCTTCTAGAAATAAGGTTTTTAGGCCCCCTTGCAGCTCCCTAACTGAATTCAAGCCTTCAAATTCGTCCATCCTCATGCCTCCATGCTTGCACTATCCAATCTTGGCCCAAAAATGCTCTAGAATGCTCCAAATTGCTTCTTTTTGCATACTTTGACACTAAAACCTGAAATTGCACGAAAATGACTTTAAACACTAAACTAACTAAGGAAAAACAACATAAATGCATGAGAACAAGCCAATTAAGTCACATAAAAATGCTCCTATCACCTACGTACCCTTTTAAGGGATTAAGTACGAACCAGGGATTCGATTTGGTGTTTTGGTTTTGCGGTTGTGTGTAGAATGTGAAATTAGATTGCCTACGTATCCTTGGCGGAATCAAACCGGTGTAGTTCTAAACGTATATTTTGGGATTTTGATGCCTTGTGCAAGTAAGGAGCACTTGATATTTGATGCAGCTTCGTGCTATTCAGTATTTGATATGACTTCGTACCATTTGAATGTTGAAGTGCCTTTGTGATATTTGAAATTTGATGCGGCTTCATGCCATTTGGAATTTGAATAATTACCATTGGATGAATTTGACTTAATCTATCTATTATACAAATCTTGAAATTGAAACTATTATAAAGGAAAAAAATATGCCCACCATCACTTTGGATGTTTAGCCAAAAAAAAAAAAAACACTCATTTTGTAGCCTTTGTAGTTTAAAAAGGATTTGGATCCCATCTGGACCCAAATTGTGGGGATCCTAAGGATATCCTCACATCTTAGTCATTCATCGTGCATCGTGCGGTCAGAAATCATTTGACTTTTTTTATTTAAAATGAAACACAAATAGTACCTGAAAAAAACTGGTCGCACGATGTACGATGAACGGCTAGGATGTAGGGATCCCTAGATCCCCACAAAATGGATCCGGAAATGATCCTCTTTCGTCAAAACTATCGACTAATGTGCTGCCTTGAACTAACCTTTTTTTGTTTGACCAATAAAAAAAAAAAAAAAATCATTTTCTTGAATTTCTTTTTGTTTAGTTTATCTACAATATTTATATTTTATAATCTAAACTATATATTAATAGAATTTCATTTGTCAATAAAAAAACTAATAAAATTACAATTATAACCTTCAATACATAATTGAAAAAAAAAATGTTAGAAAACAAAAAAATGTGGGCATTAAAGTAAGTTCGCAAAAAAAATAAAATATATATATATTTTTTAACCTCACAACCATGTCGCCATATCACTACCCTCTAAAGTCATTCTCTCTCCCCTTCTCTTTCTCTCACCTCAACTGCCAACACTTTTTTTTTTCTTTTTTCTAATGCTTGCCTACCATTAAAAAAAAAAAAAATTTGAGAAAAATAAAAGTTATATTTCTCACACATGGAGTGTGTGACCTTTACTAGTAACAATTAAAAATTCTTTTTCTCAAATATGCACAAACAAACATCTACATATGTTGCAACCTAATTTTAAAGTTCAGTGATATTTCTCTTCATTTGTGAATGAGAAGTTTTAGATTCAATTTTCGTCAATTACAAGTTCGAATCAAATTGTTATTGTTTGCCTATTGTGTGACTTAGCTCAAATTCTTTTATCTCTTGGTGTAAATCATGTATCATTGTATATTATAAAATAAAAATAATAAACAAAAAACCACCTGCACAAGTTGTAGCATGTGATGTCACATCCTGGTCCGGGCTCCCACCATATTCCAGGTTCGACTCTACCATAGCACGATATTGTCCGCTTTGGGCCCCAACCACGCCTTCACTGTTTTGTTTCTGGGAACTCACACGAGAACTTCCCATCGCCCGAACTCGCTTAACTTCGGAGTTCCAATGAACTCCGAAGCCAATGAGCTCTCAAAAGGCCTCGTGCTAGGTAGATATGGGAATATACATATAAGCCTTAGAGGATCCACTCCCCTGGGCGATGTGGGATCTTACAATCCACCCCCCTTAGGGACTCGACGTCCTCGTTGGCACACTTGGCCAGGGATTGGCTCTGATACCAAATTGTCACATCCTGGCCCGGGCCCCCACTACATTCCGGGCTTGACTCCACTGTAGCACAATATTGTCCACTTTGAGCCCCGACCACGCCCTCACGGTTTTGTTTCTGGGAACTCACACAAGAACTTCCAAGTGGGTCACCCATCTTGGGAATGCTCTCACCCAAACTCGCTTGACTTCAGAGTTCCAATGAACTCTGAAGCCAATAAACTCCCAAAAGGCCTCGTGCTAGGTAGAGATGAGAATATACATATAAGGCTCTGAGGATTCATTTCCCTAGGCGATGTGGGATCTTACAATCCACCCCCCTTAGGGGCCTGACGTCCTCATCGGCACACTCGGCCAGGGATTGGCTCTGATACGAAATTGTCACATCCTGACCCGGGCTCGACTCCATCGTAGCACGATATTGTCCGCTTTGGGCCCCGACCATGCCCTCACTGTTTTGTTTCTGGGAACTCACACAAGAACTTCCCAGTGGGTCACCCATCCTGGGAATGCTCTCGCCCAAACTCGCTTAACTTCGGAGTTCCAATGAACTCCGAAGCCAATGAGCTCCCAAAAGACCTCGTGCTAGGTAGAGATGAGAATATACATATAAGACTTAAAGGATCCACTCCCCTAGACGATGTGAGATCTTACATGTGAGTTTTTCCATCTCAAGTTTTTATATTTATGTAGTTTATCTCCAAGATTGATATACTAAAATAGTATGTAATTATTTACTTTTTATTCGAGAAACTCGTACTAGATAATTGGCAGTTGAAGAATATTTTGATTAAGTCTTGAGATGTTTATATTCCGTAGACTTGTATTAAAAATGGTAGACCAAGTTAGAGGTTGAAAGCGAAAGAATCGTCCTCTTGCATTGGATCATATTCAACCATTTTCAGGGCTTTTATTAATTCTTCCAATTGTTTTATTTTATTTTCTCCTCTCTAATATTGCCAACATATGCACTTTTATTATGTTGGGAACAAGAACAAACTTGTGATTTGGTAAAGGGCCTAACCTGGGTTAAGTATAAAAAAAGGGCATTGCTTTGCCTACTATATCTTTCGTTACATGATCAATCATCCCTTTATAAGGGAAGCGAGGACAAAGAGAACAAGACCGCTTCAATCGTTTAAAACACAATCAACTCAAGGAAATCTAAACCGATTCCTTCCAAATTTATTCTTTTGTATTGCAATTCCATTGGAATAGCTTTCTAGCCATTTTCAATAACAAGAGCTCTTTTTATTGTTGAATGCTTGTGATTCAATTCCTATACATTAGAAAAATATCAAAGCTCTTAAATAGGCAAGACATAGAAAAGAACTTGAACCTAATCCCCACTCGCTGCTCAATCGTTTAATTAGAAGTCTAAATCAATGGCGCAACAATCCATTATGCCGGTCTACTGGTGACAACTAGTAGTACCAGTTTGGTACTGCTGTGATTATAGGCGGGTATCCTTGATGTTTGGTAAACCTCCTAGAATCAACTTCTTTTCACAATTTGGGTGAAAAAAAAGAAAAAACCCAAAACCCAAAGTGACCTCAAACAATTAAATAATTTATACATCATGCCTAGATGCTTTATCATCTTGCATCACCTCTGCCCATGGCCCCGCCCGACTAACCAAATCGAAAATCCTTTTCCTTTAATCCATCAATCTGATCAAACTTGAATAAGAAAATTATTTTCCATTATCACTGTGACCTTCTCCTTGCCAGCTGAAGTTCATCTTCAAGCAGCATAAGGGATGTCAATCTTGTTGCCCAACATAAGAAATGGAACAGTTGCAAACTCTTTGTTTGATCATCTCAATTCTCAAAGGCTAACTGACATAAGGAGAAAGATATAATTTGTAATTTAAAAAATAAAGAAATTAGTATATCAATATCATAGTTTTTTAATCATTTAACATAGTCACAGCATGTTTATATAGAAGTTTACGAAATATTTGGGCACTTTTTTTTTTTTTTGGCTAAAAGCACTCTTACAACAAAATGTACCAAACACATAACTACTTTATTTTATAGTTGTTTCCTCTCACAACAGAAGCATTTTTTCATAAAAATATAGCAATATCAAACTAGCCCGTAGTGTCACGCTCACACAACCAATCATTTGGTCTACTCCAAAGGCTAAAGCGATTCCAGGGGCCAATAGTGTGTTGAGAGAGATAGACATTATTGTATACAATTGGTAATACCCAATAATCTCTATCTATTGTTGAAGCTCGATGTACTGATTCCAAGGTTCTAAAAGACACTAGGCGCTAGTCGGGCAGCGGGTTGGGGCCTAGCGCCTAGGTGGACTAGGCGGATTTAAGTAATCTATTGTATTTCGTGTAAATAAGTGTCTGCTTATACTTAAAATATATATAATTTCATCATAAACTAGAAAATAGAATGAAGTATTGGAACATAATGAAAATATGGGGAGCAAACATATAATGTGTGTTTATTTAAGTGTTCAATAAATCTCTTACAATTTATTGGAAACAATAAAATGCAAAATGAAAGTTATCTATTTTCTATCTAAGTGAGTTACAACCTAGGCAGTGTCCAGGCAGGTCTGGGCTAGTTAGGCAGGTACTTAGGTGGTCTAGGCGGGCGCCTCAACAGGTCTAGGCGTCATTTCTTAATTTTCAAACACCTATGCATTAATTGGGACGGTGGCCAGCTGCCTAGCGCCTAGGCTGAGATTTTTAGAACAGTGACTGATTCCACATCTATGTGTATTCAGAAATTGCTTAAAACTAAAGCAAAACAAGAGTAGGGTTGCATACCATGTCATTTACAAGACAACTCTGACAAAAGCATCAGGCTTTTTACATTTTTGTCCCACCCAATCCCACATTGATTTTATCCGGTCTAAGAGGTACCAACTTGGTCAAGACAACCTTGTTGAAGTTTCTCTCTTGAAACAGTGGTTATTTGTCAACGGACTGAATTTCCCGTTTAACCTTCCCTGATCATGGGGTGGACTGTCTCTTCTATTCCCTTGCCCTGTCCGTTTTCCTGGCCACATCCTCGTGCTATTTTGGGCTTTGTATCTGCTTTGGAGCTTTCCCTCCTTCCTTTTATCAATGAGTTACTTTATGACCAAAAAAAAATAGGACCCAAATAAATAGAGGCCTCGAACTTAATGCCGTTAGTTGGGCTCTGTCATATCCCACATGATCGTTCACTATAGAAAATGGGTATTTGTTAACCAAATAGAAAAACGAAAGTGGGTGTTGAAGGTTCAATGAGAGAGATATGGCAACTAAATTTAGTAAGTGCTTTGAGTTTGTACCAAAAACCAAAACCAAAACCAAAATATATGTAATTACCAAATCCAAAACTTTATGACTAGATTAAGTGCCTTGAGTTCCTACCCAAAATGCTGAAAAAAAATGAATTCTTGTGGTACTTAACAAAGACATAAGCATATTTCCTGGTAGCTGAAGAATGTCTAGAGTTTCTTGTTAAAGATGGGTTTGGTTTTTGGTAATTAACTTGGAAATGGGATTAAGAATATAGATCACCAACATAAACCCAACTTATGGAAAGGAGCACAGGTTGGTTACCTTCTTTTTGACTCTGCTCCTTTCTTGCTCCATACATTAAAATCCAACCAATCAAAATTCAGAAATTGCAAAAGTGAAAACAAAATTTGGAGGGACATTTTACATTTACTTTGGCAAAAACCAACCACTACTCTTCTTGTTTTAAAACCCAACAAGGTCAAAAAGTTAATCGTGTAACCACGACAAGTGGCATAATGAAAAAGTGCGAATAGAAGCTTTCTAAAAAAAAAAAAAAAGGAGGTCTTGGATTCAATACTTTATAAGCTATGAATTAGCTTGATCATGGAAAGTCACCAGTAGGGTGAAATTTCCAACTAACCTCTGTCTTGCTTGGTAAGAGTGGATGATCGTGGTTCGCCATCAGTTGTCCTTTTTTTTAATTTTTTTTAATTTTAAGTTACTCTAGTGTAGAGAATATATTTTGGTCACTAAAGAACAAATGAAAAATATATTGCATATACGAGTAGTGATATTCTGATTTAAAAAGTAGTAATATTGTGTAAAGAACATTGTTTAACTCTTTATATGTGTAACACAGGTCATTTCTTCTCGTCCATGAATGACATTAAAATCATGTTTCTCACACGTACGTACCCATTTGATTTTAGAGAGGTTTTGAATATGGTTGTTTGAATTTAGGCTGATATGGGGAAATTAATATAAACTTTGACTAACAAAATACTACCAAAAAATGGTTTTATGCACAAAAAGTGCAACTCTAGTGCCGATGAAGTTTTATGACTGAAGTCTAATTAAAAAGTATGTGACAAAAAAGGGTCCGGTGACTTGGGATTTGGATTTAGTAAATTCTAGCCGTGTTTAAGAGATAATTTAAACTACATATTAATAGAAGGGAGCTTTATATATAAAGATAAAAAATTTCATTATATTTCAATGAACTCTACTAGTTTTTAAACATGTCAAAGAGAGATAAAAACCTAAAAACAACTAAAACCCAGCCCAAAAACATAAAAATAACGTTTTAATATTATCCATACCCTTAAGGCCTTAGGGGTATTAACAGAACCCAACCCTCACAACTCTAACAAAATTAATATGTATCATAAGCTCATCGCATCCTTGATTATTTCTACAGATCAGTTTTGAAACTATATGTTGAATCAATTTGTATCATTTACTACTAGAATCAGTTCAACCCGTTATCGACTATTTTTGCAGAATCAGTTTAACTCGTCCTCGATAATTTTTTCAGAATTAGTTCAACCTGTCTTTAACAATTTTTGTAGTTTTACAAAATCAGTTCAACCTGTCTTCGACCATTTTGCATAATCAGTTCAACCCGTCATAGACCATTTTTACAGAATCTGTTCAAACCGTCATCGACCATTTTTGCAGAATCAGTTCAATTCGTCTTCAACCGTTTTGTAGAATAAGTTCAACCCCATCCTCGACCATTTTTGCATAATCAGTTCAACTTGTCCTTGACCATTTTTTTTGCAAAATCAGTTCAACTCGTCTTCAACCATTTTTGCAGAATCATTTCAATCCATCCTCGACCATTTTGCAGTTCAATCCGTTCTCGACCATTTTGCAAAATCAATTCAATCCGTCCTTGGCCATTTTTGCAGAATCAGTTCAATTCGTCATCGATCATTTTTGCAAAATTAATTCAACCCCATCCTCGACCATTTTTGCAGAATTAATTCAACTCGTCTTCGAACATTTTTGCAGAATCAGTTCAACCCGTTTTCGACCAATTCAGCCTGTTCTTGACTATTTTTGCAGAATCAGTTCAACCCGCCATCGACCATTTTTGCAAAATTAGTTCAAACTATCTTTGATCATTTTTGCAAAATCAGTTCAATCCATCTTCGACAATTTTTGCAAAATCAGTTCAAACTATATTTGACCATTTTTGCAGAATTAGTTTCAAATAACTTGTCCCTAGTAAAAATTATTGAGTTAACACAGCTGTGCTAATTTAGGTAAATAGTAAACAAAGAGAGATCCTTGAATCCTGTCGAGTTGATGACGAAAATCTAATTTCTATTCCAAGCCAAAATTTTGCTACCACCACTATACTATGTCATTAGAGTTTTAACTTTCTTCCCCCTCCATAACACTTTATGGAGTTGAATGGTAATATGTATAACATTGAGAAATAATAATAATATTAAAAAATTTAATAAAAAAAAAATTTGTGAGTAGTTTTGTCGTTAAGTCTCAATGCTTTTTCTCACACTGACTAAACTACTATGGTTATAATAATGATATATAAGTATTTGCACCAACATATCCACCACTGTGGGCTCCCCATCAACCATAAGTGTTAATGACCTTGCTTCCAGTAAGACCTGCATCACGCATGTCCAACTTGCAATCTACAATGATTGTCGTTCCAAGCATTGGATAGATTTTGACCAGTATTTGATGTTGTTCCCAACACCATTTGTGTTTAATTCAAGCTAACTTCTCTGCTGACAAATGGAATGACAGTGCATAAAGTCGTTTTTGTCGATGAAGCCTTCCTCTCGAGTCTATTTAATTCAGCAAACACAATTTATATATTTGTTGTGAACAACCTAGATAAGTGAATTCCTTCACTAATTGAGATGCCAAAACATGAACCACATATCATGCATTACTTGATCGATGCAGTCATGATGGATAAGAAGGGCCATGAAATTGAAGAGGTTGCCTATGGTGACCTTACTCTTTTCTTAGCTATTTCATCAAACAGTTATGGTGTGTGCATATAAGACTTTTGGAGGTATTTTTACGCACTTTATTTGCACACAAAATCTCAATCCACCCATCATAATATGCAGAATTGAATTTCGCATAAGCATATCTAATCAAACAATAAAAGAACTTTGTTTTTTATTTTTTTTTATTTTTTGTGGAAATTAAGAAAAAGAGCATTTGATTTCGAGCCAATTGTTGCAGGCTTGGGACATCCAACAAATATGTACATTCACCATTAACGAGGCACTGGTTTGGGGCATTTGACTCCGAGCCAGTTTATGTAATATCACCTTTAACTAGGTGCAGTCTGGCAGAAATAGTGCTGGCGGTGGCAAGGAAGCTACAACTAGGAGGTGGTGATGGCGACCATGGGAGAAGGTGAGAGAAACAATGGATGAAAGGAGATAAAAGTGTGAAGACATTACTAGTATAGAGGATATTTTCGTAATTTACACTCAAAACAAAAAAAGCCTTGCGATATCATGTTTTGCAAATATTAACTTTTGTCCATTCTTGAATTGTTTAAAAAAGTGTTGTTTCAATATATAATTAAGTATTAAAATTATACTCTATGTGTAATTTTTCATTAATACAAAGGAACTTTATATATAGAGACAAAAGATGAAAAATATTATTTAGTCTTTTATTACAACAAAAAAGTTAAAGACAGTAATGTAATTTTACAAAACAAAATTTTTTTCTTGTTTGTTTAAATATTGCCTACATGTAATTTTGACGTATTTAATTTTAAAAATTAAACCTTTCTGTCTCCTCACTCATGCGTTCTCGCTCACTCCCTTTCTTTCTCCTTCAAATTAGAAACAAAAAATAAAAAATTATAATAAAAACTTCCAGTAAAAAGGAAATTAATGATTAATTACTGGATTATATGACAATAAAAGTCCAAAAGTCCTCCTGACATGGTCAGAGGATATGATATGCTGCTGTGGCTCCTGCTGCTGCAACGAACAGTTATTGTCTGTCACTCAGATACGACTCTGATGGTCTCTAGTCGTACAACCCTAGGGCTGCTCTCTCAGGGAAGCGTGCAGGTCATGTGACCAGCAAACACGCAGAAGTTTGAAGAAAATGAAAAGTTCTTGGCCTCCAAGCATACTGATTTGGCTCTGCAATTCCGGCTGGTCATATTTCGGAGCAGAAAATAATAATTGGGATCATGAAAATATTTTGTGGGAATTGAAAAGCTAATGGGAATTTTTATTGTGTGAATTTGTGTCATTATCAAATAAATATAAAAAACAAATTAATACTCGTATTTGAATACATAATGTAAAAATGTATGCACCACCATACATTACTTGTAAATTGGGTAATACTAGGGATACTAATTGTATTGATTAAATTTATAAACTAAATGACATGTCATTAATAAAAAATAAGCACGTTAATCAATACTTAAGTAACATCAACTTTAATATCATTTGATTTACAAAATTAGTCTCCCTAACATTACTCCTTGTCAATTAAAAGACTAATCACATCCATTGACATTGTTGCAAGAGTTTGATACAACTGATCAAGGTATAACTAAGCTTAGCGATACTCCATTTCTCATTCACAAATATGCATAAATGACTTACAAAAAGTTTGAAAATAAATATTTTTTTATATAATATGTTAAACTGTGATAAATATTTATGGCATGTTTACTTAGTAGATTTGAACATGAAATTTCGAGTGCAAGGGTGAAAGCTTTTAATTAACGGAGTTACAAATTAGTTGTATTTATTTTAGAGTTAAATATTATTAAAGAGTGAGTGCATACATTTACTTTTAATTACATTCACATTTACTAGTTACATCTCTATTCGTTACAAAGATAGGTCCCACATACAAAAGATCTGCATGAATGAAATCCAACTTTATTAGAGTGATAGTCAACCAAGTAATTAGTGTAAAATCAGATACAAAAGCATTGCTGTTAGTCTTGAAACGTGAAAGAAAATTGTAACTTGGTAAGTAAGTTGGTGATAAAAATGGTTTTGGGATTTGGATTAAAAGTCATAACGTACGTGCCTAACATCTCTCCCTCTAATTGCTTGTACTTAATGATCATCGACACTCTTGTCACGCTTTTAGGACCGAAACGGACAACAGCGCGCAGCACACAGCTCTGAGCAAACAGAGAGAGAGAGAGAGAGAGAGAGAGAGAGAGAGAGAGAGAGAGAGAGGGAGCCTCTGAGTTTTTGAGCTCCCCCTACCCCTCGAAGGTTCAAGCTTTTTCCTTCCTCTCCACCATCAACAGCCATGGCTAGCGCCGGAGGAGGCCCCAAAAAGACAGATGACTTCCAGCCTCACCCCATCAAGGACCAGCTTCCCGGTGTCGACTTCTGTGTCACCTCCTCTCCCCCATGGCGTACCCCCTCTCTCTCTAACATGCACACACACACAGAGCATTAACCTGTTTCCATCACATTACATTTACCATGGATCATAGGAGAAAGTTTCCATTTTTTTCTATGATGGTATTTTTACATCTTCTGAGTTTTTGGGCAATGTCAGTTTTGTTTGGTTGCCAAGTAAAAAACTGGGTCGTAAGAAAAGAAAATGGTTTTCCAGAGATTAGTTTGCGTGTGTGAGAAAATAAAATGAAACAAACTCTGATAAAGTTGCTTCCTTTATACTAACATGGTATTTTTTTCTCTCTCGATAATCGCATGAATTACCCTTTCTGTGTTTCAGTGTTTTCTCTAGAATCTCTTAAAATTTTCTCAGTTTACGCCTCTCTTTTTCTCGTTTTCCTGCATTTGCCGGGAAACCAGTCACCCATTAAAGCATTTTGTTTTTGGCTATGACCCTGTATTTTATATTCTGTTTTCATTTTCCCTCCTATTTTTTCTTCGTTTCCTGCTAAAAAGATTGTCTTTTGTTGCACTATTTGCTAACACTTGTTTGATTGAATGCAGCTGAAGCCATACTTCTGGGATTCCAGCATTTCCTGGTAATGCTTGGGACCACTGTGTTCATCCCCACATTACTTGTCCCTCTCATGGGTGGTGGCAATGTAAGACCTCCTTATACCCCCAAATTTACAAATAAATTTGCTTCCTTCTTCTGATTTATTTGCTCGTAGTGTTTATATTTCTAACAGAAGTTTCTATGTTTTTTGTGTTAATAGGTGGAGAAGGCTGAAGTGATTGAAACAATCCTCTTTGTTGCTGGGATCAACACACTCTTGCAGACTTGGTTCGGGACTCGGCTTCCGGTGGTCATGGGGGCCTCATATGCCTTCATCATCCCTGCTGTCTCCATTGCGTTGTCCAGGAGGTTCGATGTCTACATAGACCCCCACCGGGTTGGTGTCCCACAATTTTTACATTTTCCTTTTTTCGTGGATTTTAGCCTTCTGTTGGACTCTAGGAAAGAATGTGTGGATGGTAAAGAAGGGTTTACATAAAAATGGCTACCGTTTACTATTTTGTTTTGACATAGAGGCACTCTAATGCATATGATTTCCGGGGTTTTGAGTTTTTTCATACTTACACTCATTGTTATCTGTGAATGTTTTCTTTAGAGGTTTAAGGAAACCATGAAAGCAGTGCAAGGAGCAATTGTGATTGCATCTCTCTTGCAGGTGATCTTTGGTTTTCTTGGGTTCGTGAGAATTTTTGGGAGGTAAGCTGGAGCGGCGGTGAAGCCAAAATTAGAATTTCTTGATGTGATTTTGTAGTTATTACTTTGTCTAAGAAAGAACTTGATTATTGATGTGGCTTGTGCAGGTATCTTAGTCCTCTCTCTGCAGTTCCCCTTGTAACGCTTACTGGACTTGGGTTCTTTGCACTTGGTTTCCCTCAGGTAACATTCTGAACCAATCATTGTGGTACTGCTCAGTGCAAATAATTGGTTTGTAAGAAAGAAATTGAAGAGCTCCTGGAAGTTGGAACCTTTAGTGGTCAATTCATGATGTTAAATCTCAAATATCATTTCTATGAAAAATGATAGTATTTAGTCTCGGGAGCTTTTAGGCACTACTTTAAACTTGGGTTTGATATTACTTAACTCAGACCTCCTTTAAGCTTCTCTGTCAACTACATGTCGGTATTACTTTGTTTTGATTTGTTTTTTCTTTCTGTTTGATGGTTGCAGCTGGCAAAATGTGTTGAAATTGGATTACCAGCACTGATCCTTGTGGTTTTCATATCACAGGTGGGCAATGTCCTGAATGATCATTTTCATGCAGACATCTTCAATTTAATTTTCAATATCTCATGTTAAAAATATGCATATCTACTCTTACTAATAGTCTCTTCTGATATTTGACCATTGTTACTGCAGTACACGATGAAGTTAAAACCGCCTATATTTGGTCGATTTGCCGTACTGTTTACTGTTGCGATTGTATGGACATATGCAGAAATTTTAACAGCAGCTGGTGCGTATAAGAAAAGATCTTATGCAACTCAAATTAGTTGCCGTACTGATCGTTCAGGGCTGATTAGCGCTGCTCCTTGGTAAACTTCAACTTCTAGCTAGCATTTGCATTTCATGCAAGAAGCACCTGTACTGACATTTTCAATCGATCATTCATGTTTTTTGTGTTAGTGCTCAACCATTCATGGCTAATGCTAATGGATTTGTTTCCCCATACGATTGTTCTGTAAGAGAGTTGTCGATAACAGTTTACTTCAGCGGGAAACACTTGTTTGCAATGAAAATTGAGACGTGCAATTATATGACCCCAAATACAGGATACAGTCAATAGAGAAATTGTTGGAGGTGGATTATTTGAAACAATCAAACATGTTCTAGTTATGCACTTTGCAATGATGATCTTCATGCTTTTCAATATTTCTGAAGAACAATTCCTGTTTTGAGTAACCATGGGATCTTGTTTTCCTTTTTCTGTTAGAGAAAGCTGTTCTAGTTATACCGTGTTTCCGCAAATATGTTGTGGGTGTTTTCCATGTTCTGAAGAAAACTTCCTGTTTTGAGTTACTATAAGATCAAACTTAAGCCTAATTATCATAGTGCACTTGCTGAGGCACCATAAACGATTACGTCCACTCTTATCTCTTGGTTTCATGCTCCAGAAGTTTACTCCTGCATTGCTAGATGCTGGATCATTGTAATGTAATTCATGATTTTAATCAAACAGTATGCCATTCAACAACGTTTTCTCTTCCACCATGTGCAGGATAAGGATTCCCTATCCGTTTCAATGGGGGCGTCCTGATTTTAATGCTGGAGATATTTTTGCAATGATGGCTGCAGCTTTCGTTGCCATTATTGAGGTAAGACTTATGAATTTCTTTCTTGTTTGTTTAACGAATTGCCTATTCTAGTTTTGATAATTCAAGACTGAATTTACGAAGGCAGATGTTTATTTTGCATATACACATAAAGTAGACCAGGCATCTTTATTACGATTTCTTGAGGAAACTTGTATTAATATGCCTTCATAGATGGCTGTCTTGACGTTTTATGCGAAGAATAAATATGACATTCTCATCTTAAGCTAATGTTATCTTTTGACTTGAAATATGTTTCTCAGTGAAAGGTTTATAAAATGAATACACATTGCTTTTCATTCGCGCTGACATATTTTTACTCCCCATTCATTTGGGGCAGTCTATAGGTACATTTATTGCTGCGTCAAGATATGGGAGTGCCACCCCTATACCACCTTCTGTTATCAGCAGAGGTGTTGGCTGGCTGGTAGGAAGTGGTCCGATTGAATTCTAATGTTAATCACATCTTTATAGTTGTGGCAATGAAAAACTTATTTCGTCTTGTAAAATTTCAGGGCGTAAGCACTTTTCTGGATGGAATATTTGGCTCGGTATCTGGCTCCACTGCTTCAGTGTGAGTATTTAACTTATGCAATTATGATGTCTTTTGTTGTAGAATTATGGAATAAGGACCTATGCTTCTCTGACTCAATTTTACAGTTTGCCTGCATATAATTCTGAAGAACAATAATATGAATCACTGTTCTGAATCCATATTACAAGTGCCCCATGGTTGCTTAGTTTTAGGCATTGACGGCGTGGGCACCTTAGTTGTAGGCTTGTAGAGCTCTGCGTTAACAGAAAACTCATCTAAAGAAGAAAGAAACTATAATCGTTAACCGAAAGAAAAAGAGAAAGCAACTGTGATCTAATGATCCTACCCTAATTTTCTAGTGAAAATGCTGGCCTTCTGGGAATGACACGGGTTGGAAGTCGGAGAGTAATTCAGATAGCAGCAGCCTTTATGCTCTTCTTCGCAGTATTAGGTAGAGTATTCTGTTTTACTCATTCAACAATATAAACTATATTCATAACTTTGTTTGCATTATCTAGTATGAGTGTGTCATTAATTATGTCATGCGCAGGAAAATTTGGGGCTTTTCTTGCTTCGATACCAATGCCAATTTTCGCTGCATTGTATTGCGTCCTCTTCGCCTATGTTGGTATGCATTTCGTTCCTAAATCATAATTATGACTATGTATTGTTGATTTTCCGCTTTTGAGTTTATGTGGACTGAATACTTAATGTATCTCAGTTTAGTGTCTATGCTCCTTCAGAGTTCACATATTAGATTTATATTTTGCAATGTCGATAGTGATATACGTTGCATGGTGTGCAGCTTCTGCTGGTCTTGGTTTGCTCCAGTTCTGCAACCTAAACAGCTTTAGGACGATGTTCATTGTAGGCTTTTCTATCTTCATGGGTCTTTCGGTGACAGAATACTTTCATGAGTACCACTTGATTTCTGATCGCGGTCCTGTTCACACTCGTTCCATTTGGGTGAGTAGTTTTAATGGCAACTTATCTGCACAGCTTGAAAGTTGTCTTACACATAACTCTCTGCTAACTCATGAATGTTGCTTATTTGAAACTGCAGTTCAACAATATCGTTGAAGTAATTTTCTCGTCTCCAGCAACCGTTGGCATCATTGTCGCTTTGTTCTTGGACTCAACTGTCAGCCGTGGACACAGCACAACTCGGAGAGACAGTGGTAGGCACTGGTGGGAAAAGTTTCAGAATTTCAACACAGATACCAGGAGTGAAGAGTTCTACTCACTGCCCTACAACCTCAATAGGCATTTCCCTTCAGTTTGATTCTGAGCAGCGTTCCACTCCATCCGATACCTCTGATCGATGAAAAGCTCTCATAGCGGAAACTAAAAAGGAAGAGTATCTTTTGTTTTGACGTCGAGCGTGACGAAGGAAAAAAATGATACGTACCGGAGTGTTTTGGAATGGGGATACCATACGGTAGTTGAACACACTCTAAGCTTGTAATTATGCTCTTACAGCTGATAACTTATCATGGAAAACATCTAATTACTGATATTTCAAGAATTTGATATGTTATGAAGAGAACTACTTAATTTATATATTGGAATTGTTATCTCTTTCTGTTTTGGATCTATTTTCTATGGCATTAGAGATCTATTAATCTGATGCCTTTTGCCTTGTTCTGGTGTGAAACATTTAAGGATGTAAGGTGCCGGTGTCTCAAAACCATCACGCGTCACCACGTTTTTCACTTTTCACATGATGTTGCATGATTGGATTGGAAGGCTATTTTGCTTAGTGTCCTCGTTTCATGTATCAAACCCAGGAAGCAAAATGGAATCCAGGTAACCAATTGAGAACAAAAATCCAAACCCAAAACTAGCGGTGAACTTTGGTATCCAAAAAGAAGAACCAACTAAAATTACGTAGAAATCAATATATGCAATTCTTGTTCCAAAGTTGAAAAGGTTACAAGTTCGAATTCATCTCTCTGTTTGGATAAATATTAAAAAATAAAAAATAAAAAAAAATCACATCCCTGATTCCGGGGGTGAAGTGGTATCCAAGTCACAAGGCCGCTGGTGTCAATTCCGTGTTTCTTGTGGTCAGCAGTTTTGCTTATTGGTGTTGCTGCCAAAGCAGGCGCAGTTGAAATTCATCAAAAAATAAGGCACGGTTGAAATTCATCAAAGCAAGCTCATTTTTTTTGTACTACGTCAATGACTTTCTCGTGTTACTTCACTCCAAACTTGTAAGAGCATCTTCAAAAAAGATGTCAAATACAATATGTGAAAATTTTATTTAATGACTGATATGACAAATTGAATACAAGTGCTAAATTCCTTTTTTTTTTTTTTTTTTTTTTTTCAATGGATGTGTCAAATATTTATTTTATTATTTTATTGGATCCAGAATTACATTAACTATTAAAAAATAATCAAAATTAATTTTTATTTTTATTCTATTGGTTGTTAATAATTGGATCCATGCATTAAAAAATTAAATAAAATATATTTGACTCCTTTGTTTGCTGTAAAAAAAGACAGAAGGAAGGAGTCAAATGACTCAACTGCCACATCATATAAGAGTCAAATGACTCAACTGCCACATCATATATGACATATTCGTTGGAGAACACCTGAATGTCTTTTAATCATATTTAGCATATTTGACACTCATTTGAAGATGGTCTAACCTTTGTGTTTCACTTTTCCGTCCAAGCTGCACATTTTGCTTACATTTTATCCAAGAGTGATTCTTGCACTCTTCTTTTCACCTTTAGCATTTCTATGTTTTTCCTAGTTAGTCAATTGAATAGCTCAAATGAGAATGAATGTACATAATTAAGGAGAGATCTATTGATGCATGTCAATCTCACACTCCATTAGCCACTCACATCACCCACATGGTAGTGGGCGACGAATGATAGCATATTTATTGTCTCATTTTGCCCCAATTTATCGTTCTTTTCTTGACCAAGTTCGGTTATACTATTACTACCTATATTCTACTATACCTACGCTCCATTTCTTACCAATTTAGCTAATGCCGATTACTCGTTTCTCATTTCACCACCTATATATGTAAAGGGATCATTATTTAAAAAAAAAAAAAAGGATTAGGTGTGGGGCCCATTTCACTTCGAACTTCAACGATCCGAACCGATTATTTTGTAAGTCTCGACTCATAGATTATTTTTGCAAAATTTCAATTCAATCCGAAATCATTTGCCTATTTAATTATCTAGATAAAATTTTATTGTTTCTTATATAACAAAGTATTCGTTAATTTTTTTGAATCCAATTAGGTATCTTATATATATAGGAAGCTTTTAAGGGAAGCGATCCCCATTTTATTTTATT
Organism: Pyrus communis; assembly: GCF_963583255.1. Lineage (NCBI taxonomy): Eukaryota > Viridiplantae > Streptophyta > Magnoliopsida > Rosales > Rosaceae > Pyrus > Pyrus communis. The sequence continues at coordinate 19,038,970 of NC_084804.1, read as the reverse complement.
TTATTTTTATAAAAACGGAGTTTAGTTATGGAGTCCCCACCACATCGAACTTTAACAATCCGAACCATCTATTTTTCAAGTTGTACCTCATATATCATCCTTACAAAATATTAATCAAATCAGAAATTTTTAAGACATCTAATTGGATTCAAAGAAATGAACGAATAATTTGTTATACAAAAAAATAATGAAATTTGATCTTGATAATTAAATAGGCAAATAATTTTGAATTGAATTGAATTTTTGTAAGGATGATCTATGAATCAAGACTTACAAAGTACACTGTCTTGAAATTTGATGTGAAGTGGGCCCCACACCTAATCCTTACTTTTTTTTTCAAAAAACCGAAAATCCCTTTGCATAATGGACCTGTGTGTATGTATATAATTATTTTTTTTTACCTTTAAAAAGATAACGGTGAATGGCTTGGTTTATTTCTATACACATGAAATGTCTCATAATGTAAATAAGCTAGGGTGAACAAAAGAAGGGCTAGGACTAAACCAAGTTATTACTCCAATCTCACCCCCAATGTATTAGAAATAGGATTCTCTCATTCAATATAAGCTCACTGGATAATTTTTTAATTGTAAAGATTCAGATCTATAACGTTTGAGTTTATAGCTCAATCGATACTCATTCATTTACTACTAAGCCACTATTTAGGGGCTTCGGGTCTGCTGTCCCATTTTGTGTGTCTCTTTGCTAATATTTTAACATGTCTCCTAACTTCACTATTGATAACTCTGGTAACTATTTTTATTTAACAACGTTCTCTTTTACATCCAAGTTCTAATTGCCATAATCTACAAATTTGATAATTAAAATACAGTTTGCATTAAAAAGTGTCAAAGTCCATGAAATACTTTTTTCAAATTTCACTAAACATTACAAAAACTTACATTTTAGTTATTTGTAATCATGTTTATGGCACTACTTCATATGAAATTTTTTTCTCCCTGAATATATATTGATGAACTCAATCGGATGAAAAATACTCAAAAGTTCAATATAAAGATGCATAATGCATCAATGGTTTAGGATCATCAACGTCGCTTATGAGCAAATGATTGTAGTATTTCTCGAAGAGTACTATAATTACGAATCCCAAATTAGTTCACCAATTTAATTCCTAAAAAACATGAAATTTCATAATTGACTTAAGAGTCGAAGTTCAGTATACATACCTAATTTGCTATACCTATACATCATTTAACGACCATACTTGAATAAATTTTGTGACTCTATCATTGTTGTTTGACAAAACATAATTTAGAAAAAGGTGCATCTCAATAGTCCGTCCTATCAAGATCATGGAATCGATTCAATGGTCCACAAGCACTAAAACGCAGAGCATCAAGCTTAAAAGCCTCTCTCTCTCTCTCTCTCTCTCCAACTAACGCACAGAACAGACAAACAAAATAAACACACAAAGCAAGATAGGAAAACCCAACATACACCCCCACGACACACCCATCAACCCAAAAACCTGTAAAACACACACGATGCCATTGCCCAGCAATGACCACCAAACCCACTACCCTCTCTCACCACCAATGTCTTCCTCTTCCTCCTCCTCCGCTCCCACCCTCTCCCCTGCCATCAGATGAGACCACCACCACCTCTATCCTCACCTGTCTCATCGACTCTGAGCCCAACCACATGCCCTCCCCAACCTACATCTCCCAGTTCCGCGACTCTACGATCGACATCATCGCCCGCCAGGACTCCATCAACTGGATCCTAAAAGTCTACGCCCACCACCGCTTTTCTCCCCTCACCGCCTTCCTCTCCCTCAACTACTTCGACCGCTTCCTCTTCTCCCACTCTCTCCCGGTAACACTTTCCAAGAATTAAAAAAAAAAAAAAAAAACGTATTTTCGAATGCTGACGTGTCTGACCCTTGACTTTTTAATACATTTCATGTTTTGTGGCAGCGACATAGCGGGTCGTGGCCGTTTCAGCTGCTGTCCGTCGCGTGTTGCCTTTGTCTTTAGCCGCAAAAATGGAGGCGCCAAACGTCCCGTTCATCCTGGACCTCCAAATCTTCGAGCCCAACGGTCCAGCGGATGGAGCTCCGGGTCATGGGGATTCTCAATTGGAGGCTCCGATCCATCACCCCCTTCGATTTCCTCCACCATTTTGTCTCCGACCTCCCCTCATCGTCCTCCTCTCTCCTCTCAGCCTCCTCCGATTTAGTTCTCAGCACCATTCTTGGTATTTAACTGATTCACTACCCGATTAATAAAGCCCATTCATTTTATTTTGTTTTCTGGATTTTTTGCGTTTTTGATGTTTTCTCAGTGAATGATTTCTTGGGTTTCTCTCCATCGACGATTGCGGCGGCCGCTGTGCTCTGCGCCGCCGGTTTAAGCGTTGATTTTGCGGCGGATGGATATCGCCAAGGGGCGCCGTTTTTCTACGAGACAGTGAACAAAGTATAGTATTTGCCGCGGGTGTTTTTGCAATTTATGATTTTTTCGGGGCTGTGTTGTGAATAATTAATTTTTCGGTTTAGTCAGAATCGAAGAGTTGGGACATAGAAACCTGTGAAGAGAAATCTCGCGGTAATATTTCTTTTCTCATGGAGGAGTACCTGCTCGACACGTTGTCCGTGTTCCCACCATAAACAGCCAAGTATCGGATCGGCGCCGTCGGCTCCAGGCTGTCCAATCGGCGTGCTCGATGCGGCTGCTTGTTCAAGCTGCGACATTCGGTCCGAGAATCCCGAATCTACCATCCAAGCAGAGCGGTCAACCAAGCGGCTCCGACCCTCCGCTGCCTCCGATGTACAGCCCCCGTAAATAGAAATAGCCGGAGAATTCAAGGAGCCGCCTATTGAATTATTCCCTCCACCATCTCTTTAAATTTTTGTCCTTACATTTTTTTTGGATGACATTTTCATTATAAGATGGACGGTCGGGATTAGAGAGTTCATAAATTATAATTGATAAGTGACGAGTCAATTTCATATTATATATTTTACCATGTTCTTAGTATTAATTTATTGGTTATTTTGTGAGAAATTTGATACTTTAAGGGGATGTATTCAATTGAGATTTTAAGAGATTTTAATTCTTTTAATGAATCTAGCGGTATTCAATCAGAATTTTAAGTGATTCTCTAAAATTCAAGGTGTATTCAATTAGAATTTTAAGATAGTTTATTAAAAACCTTAGAAATCCGGGTGTATTCAATTAGGATTTTAAAGAAGTTTATAACATATTTTAAAGAATTTGAGAAAGTTGAGGAATTAGAGGGAATTTGAGAGATTTCGTAGTGTATTTTAAGCATTCACAAATCTCACCTCTCCCCATGAGATTTCGAGGGAATTGAATCAAAATTTTATATGGAATCTCTACAAATCAATTAAACTCCATAAAAATCCATGGATTTATAAATCCATTAAAGTCGATCAAATTCTCAATTGAATACACCCCTCTAAATTATATTTCCAATGTAAGACATTCTACTTCCTCTGGAGCAAAAAGTAGTCAAACGGATAAATTTTGGAGTGATTCTAATCGGAGGATGTTCGTAAGTCTGTTGACTTGTTTGTGTCAAAGTTTTAGATTTTTCTACCAAGGGTATTTTTATGACGACGAAATAAAGGAACAGTGCACAATGCTGTCAAAGTGATGTTTTGGGCTTATGTGGGCTTTTTGGTGTCCAAGATGATGTCTTTTGGGTTCGAGGCCTTCTGTAATTATGTTCGGGACATCTTAAGCTTTAGTTTTAGTTGTTTTGGGCCTGTTTTAGAGCCCTGAAGATCTAGAAACGTGGCTGTTTTGAGGCTGTGCAGATTTTGGGCGAATTTTACTAGTCAATTTAAAATTTTGTTTCCTAATTTATTTTAATTTATTTGGTTTCCTAGTATTATTCTAAGACCTTTTCTAGGTTGGATTTTATTTTTCAGTAGTATAAATCAGGCTTTTTAGCCATTAGGGTTTAGAGGAGAAAAGGGGGGAGAGGGGAGAAGAACACATAATTTTTGGAGAACTTTGCTAGGCTTTGATGATTTGTATTTCAAGGTGCTTTCTATCCTTGTTTTTAATAATATTTTGGTTTATGATTGTTCGTAACTAAATTCCATTTGCTAGGCCGAGGCCATGAGCCTTAACAATAATATGTAGTTTCTTTTCAATTTGCTTATGATATCTATGCATGCAGGTTTGAATTATTGATCATCAGTTTAAATTATCTAATTGTTTTGATGCTTGATCACCATTATGATATTTAGAAAAGTAATTTGATGCAATTTTGGTCGGAGGTCGGTCCCTGAAATTGACGAAGGCTTCTTGTGGTTAATATGTGCAAGTTCACTTACGATGAATACCACGTCTTAAGGGTTGTATGATTTTTCAAAAGGTTTCACAAAAATTAATGAGTTATACATGTTTAGATTTGATCTGAATACCACAAACGGGTTGCATGTTTGATATATGCTCTATGTTAGGGGTCCAAGTAGGCATATATTAGGAAAACCTAACCTTCAAATATGCATGTGTAAGTCATAAGTAATTGGAAGAACTACATAAGATTGTTAAGATGACGGTGGAACTCTAGTGCTTAAATAGATTTTCAAATTATTTTCTTTTGTTTTATTTACCTTGCCAATTTATTTAATTGTTTTTAATTAAATTGGTTTTTAATATTTTAGGTCATTAAATCAACCTCTTACAAACTTTATTTTCAAATAATTAATTAAGATTTGGTTTTAACATAAATTATTTATTCAATCTATGTAGAAACGACCTTACTTGAGTTGCTATACTACGATAACATTGTACTCTTGCAAGTATTTTTAAGTGTTTTTATCACTACTTTGGCAGGTGGTAAAAATCCTATCAGGAAATTGGCGCTGCTGCTGGGGATTTGTTTTAAATAATTTGTGTTTAACAACTCTTAGTTTATTTTTGTACATATCTTTTTATCTACTTGATTTTTATTTTTTTTAGGTAACAATTTGTTCATTTTGAAAGTATTGCAGCAATGAATTGGTTTGGATCCTCACAGGGAGCACCCACAGTTTGTGCTATTTGCAATTTGAATACTCATGATGTTATGTATTTTCCTCAACAACAATATTTTCTAGAGTTTGTGCAGCACCATATTAATATAAGGAACAATTTTCAAAGGCCTAGGTGAGATTCATACTCAAATTTTTATCCATCATGGCCAGAGCATCAAAATCCTATTTGGCAGTGTATTCAAACATCCCAATGTGTGGAGGGCTATAATAACATGCTGGGAGATATTGAAATTGAAGAGCCATCAAGGTTTGACTCATGCACAACGGAGGAAACATAAGCTATTGATCCTAACATATCCCCAAAACACATTCTTTCCCAGATCTATATGCCACACATACAATATCCTGAGGCTGCAAAGCAACCAACAAAGTTGCATGAAGGCATTGAAATTGACATGTTTGAAGGGGTTATTCATACAAATTCAAAATCTGATCCAACACATGACCAACACTTGACAAATCTACTAGATTTTGATACAGGGCAAACAGCTAAAGATAAAATAATTTTTGCTGCTGTGATAGACAGTGCACCTGCACATCCAATCAAACTCAAAGAAATTCAAGATGAGTCCTATGAACAGGATAAGTTTTATGTGGGAATGAAGAAAAAGTTTAATGGTAGCCTTATTCTTCGTCAAGAACTTCAGCCTGTCCAGAAATTGTGGGTGTTAAATACAAGGTTTAAGTTAGCTCATTGGAGACACAAGCCTCACTGGAAAGGGTCCTATTTGACTACAAAGATTCATTCACATAGAAGGTCAAATATGAAGGATTCAAACACTCACCTGAAACACATAATTGATAAACATCTCATTCCGTACCTACTTTTGTCCTATGAAGCTTCTAAGGAGTGGTTGACTCTAAGAGAACAAGTGATGTGATCTCTAATTGGAAGGCAACCCAATTTTTCTAACCCCATCTTTTTATTTTTGTTTATTTTATTTTCTTGATTTTATTACAATCACAACAATATATATATAAAAAAAAAAAATTAGAAATTGAAAAACGCAAAAACAACAATTTTTTTTTAGTTAATCAGTATTTTATTTTAGATTTTTAATGTGTGTTCTTTGCAGGTTGTATTTGGATTCGATTGACCTTGAATATCCAGTACACGTGCACTTTTAACTGAATTATGCATTCAGCAGCATTCATCCACTCATCTCATAATGCATTCATCCATCCATTCATCACAGATTTGCATTCAACATCAACATTAAAGTGCAAAAATTTAAAAAGGAATGCGAATTGGAGTCTTGAGTTTCAGAAACCTACCCAAGAAGACTCTATACTACTTGGAAACCCCCTCTCACTTGATCATTCATTCTCATAATTCATTAAAATATTGTTTTACATATAAGTTTGGGGGTGGTCCAAGCACAGAGGGGAGCATATTCATCAAGCCAATATGAAAATTGACCTCATGCACGGATTTTTGGGCTCATGCGTTCATCAATGGAGACATGCAATATACATAACACATTCATGAACTTGCAGACAGTAGACTAAAACCATTGATGCATGAACGCACTAAAATCAGAAAAGACTACTTTACACAGATTTATGCGAGACATAACCTAATTCAAGCCCAAATAATTGCAAGGATGAATTTTACCTTCGAGGGCATGAGGATCTATGTGACATTTCTTTTATAGATGGATTTGTGTTGGGATTTGCAGTAAAGATGGAGAGAAAGTCCTACACAAAGAAGCAACCACATGCATGAGGATTTCACGAATAAGACTGAATAAGGAAGGTTATTGGACTAGAAATGTACAAGGAGATTTATGGGGCTTACCTTTTGGGTGTCGATTGCAGCAATGAGGTGATACTAAGCTCAAGGAATTGCTAAGACTCTGTGGCTGCATCAGATTTACACTTTATGAGTTTTGGGTTGCAGCGTTACAAAAAATAAGTGTAGGAGGATGCAACGGATCTACAACGATGAAAGTGATTTTGGGTTGTGGCTTGGATCTGAGAGTTTTAGAGAAGAAGCTTTGGATTTTATTGCAGCAACGAAGGTTTTTCTAAAGGGAACTTTAATGAAAAACTCCCGGTACTGTTCACTTTAACGAAAAACCACATTTTTACACTAAAAAATCAATCCTGATACTATTCGCTTTACCTTTTATTTTGTCCTTATCTTTAAAACTCAAAGTTTTCAAGCCCTTTTCAGTAGTTTTCCGTTTTATGAAAGAAAATGAGTGGAGGAGCATTTGGCGCTGGGTTTGAGGTGTAATGTTTAGAGAGGGAGAGCCGTTTGGGCTCTGGGCTCAAGGCAAGGGAGAGGATGACGGATATAGCAGTTGCTAGGTTTTTCAAATGAAAAATGAAGCTGCTAAACCAGCTTATATTGTAGCTGTTGCTAAGGATTGACACAAGTGTGGACTTGTACGTGCTGGTCATCGCATCTTCACAATTATATTGTAGCTGTTGGTCAGCTCATATTATATATTTTACCCTATTCTTAGTATTTATTGGTTATTTTGTGAGAAGCTTGATACTTTGAATTATATTTCAAATGTAGGACATTCGACTTCTTTTGGAGCAAAAAGTAGTCAAACGGATGAATTTTGGAGTGATTCTAATTGAAGGATGTTCGTCAGTCTGTTGACTTATTCGTTCAAATTTTAAATTTTTCTACCAAGTGGTTTATTTATGGTGATGAAATAAAGGAACAATGCGCAGTGCTGTCAAAGTGAGGTTTTGGGTTTATGTGGGCTTTTTGGCGTCCAAAATGATGTCTTTTAGATTTGAGGCCTTCTACAATTATGTTCGGAACATCTCAAAATTTAATTCTAGCCATTTTGGGCTTGTTTTGGAGCCCGGAAAATCCAGAAACGTGGCTGTTTTGAGGCTATGCAGATTTTGGACGAATTTTACTAGTCAATTTAGGATTATGTTTCCTAATTTATTTTAATTTATTTGGTTTCCTAGTATTATTCTAAGACCTTTTCTAGGTAGGATTTTATTTTCTAGTAGTATAAATAAGTCTTTTTAGACATTAGGTTTAGAGGAGAAAATGGGGGAGAAAGAAGAAGAACGCATAATATTTTGTAGAACTTTGCTAGGCTTTGATGATTTGTATTTCAAGGTGTTTTCTATCCTTATTTTTAATAATATTTTGGTTTATGATTGTTCGTAACTAAATTCCGTTTGCTAGGGCGAGACCATGAGCTTTAACAAGAATATGTAGTTTCTTTTTAATTTGCTTATGATATTATGCATGTATATTTGAATTATTAATCACCAGTTTAAACTATCTAATTGTCTTGATGCTTGATCATCATTATGATATTTAGAAAAGTAATTTGATGCAATTTTGGTTGGAGGTCGGTCCCTGAAATTGACGAAGGTTTCTTGTGGTTAATATGTGCAAGTTCACTTAAGATGAATACCACGTCTTAAGGGATGTATGGTTTTTCAAAAGGTTTCACAAAACTTAATGAGTCATGCATATTTAGATTTGATCTGAATACCACATATGGGTTGCATGTTCAAAAGGTTTCACAAAACTTAATGAGTTTATGCTCAGTCTATTTGATTTTACTTGGTATTCTAACTTCATCTGACTAAAGCTACTTTGAATCAGACTAGGGCTACTTCGAATCTGACTCGGGCTAATCTGAATTTGACTCGGTTACTCAGATCTGACTAAGGCGAGTCCTCTCTGACTATAAAAGTAACCTGTTTTTATCCACATTAAACCTCTCAGGTTATTCACCTAAATATCACGTGCTATAGGTATTCCAACATTTCTTGCCACGTAAGATAACACATGTCTTGAGTGCAGAAAATCATGGTCCCACAATTGCCCCTAACTATTTTTCTAAGAATGCGCTCCACTTCTAAGATGGATAGTTACCAACAGACCATAAGTGAATCATCTTAGAATAACTTCTTTGGAATGTGCGTCAGAATGACTTTCAAACTTCTTATTGATCAGGAGTTAGCCAAGTCCGGCTAGTCCTGCTTGCTTGCATCTTCAAGAGTTCGATCTTCTTAGGATAAAATTCTCGTCCCAGTTTAGGAGAATCCCAAAGGATACCTAGAATACCTAGAAGTAGATATGACACCTTCCAAGAGTCAAAAGATCTGATTATGGCCATATTTGGATTAGATCGTGTGTCTTGCGGAAGAAGCATGATCATCCCAGCGAAGTCGCTCGAACTTCGTTTATTGCCCCGTAACAGGGTCATGGTCTCACAATTGCCCTTAATTATGTATCGAAAAGACAACTTTTTCCCCTTAAGGATGGACAGTTATCCAAAGACCATGCCCTTTGGAGTAAGCTGGAATACGTAATGTTTAGTCTTCTCTCTTCATATGGTGATCCGATGCTTGTAGAGTATGTAATGATGAAACTTTGTGTTTATTGCATGTGTGCACGAAAAATAAGAAATTAGCTTTAATTCTTTTCACTGATGTTTAATCATCACGTTCGTTGATCCCAAAATGAGTGGGTTTGGGTTCAGCTGGAATTTACTGCTAAGCTTATTTTACTCAAGTCATTAAGCCTGTTAGAGTAAAACACTCGCAACTTTTCATCTTTGGCTTTAATCTGTCAATCTTTTCAAGGTAAGCTAACTTTGAAGTAATGAGTATTGAGGCGAAACATGAGTAAGCTTGTAGGATAAAGACAAAGCTCAAAAGTCCTCCCTTGGTGATGTTGATTCAAAAAATCGTCACCTCCCAAACTTAGTATTTATAATGATTCCTATCGCGATATCCAGAGTACCACCTCACTTTGGTACTAGGTATTAAATATTAAACCATGGAAAACCTTTTGCCCCAAACTCACAATAATGCATCAATTGGATTAAGGATGAGAAAATGTTCAATCATACCCGGAATGGTCTCCAGATTTTAATGTCAATCTGACATGTTTGAGTTGTCTTGTTTGTTGATTCTGTTTGTTATTTCACCTTGCCCTCATCCTAGGTTAGAGGATTTCAATAGTGCAACATGTAACCTGATCTCATTCTTAGTTCGAATTGTTGATTCATCTTTAGTGAATTTTAAACAAAAGTTCGATAGGGACTTGGTCGCCTGTATGTGGGTTAGAAACACTTTCTGAATCCTTTTGTCAGACCTTATGTGTTGGACTTGAGCGTTTCTGATTGGGCTACACTTAGTTGGCTTAGTTAAGGCATTTCCACGTACCAGAGCTCTACTAAAATAAAATTGTTGTTGAGTATGTCCTAGTTTGGATGTCTCCTTCAGACCTGCTTAACACATGGTGTTGTAGAACATACTTGGCTTAGTATGCTGGTCTGGGATAGAAGTGGTCGTACTCGGGGTTAGAGTTCAGAGTCACCCTCGGATGATTTCTGGATTGCTATTTCGACTATTCCCTTGAATGTGTGAACCCGTGGTTGAATGTTATATAACCCATTCCGGAGGCCAAATGGTGCATTGGACTTCTGAGTCAAGGCGCCATGTGCTCGTGCCCATAGCCCGCCAATCGTAACCACGCTTATTACGGTTGAGCCTCTCAAGCTGCTAACCATACAATATGGGATAGGCATAATAAAGATTCCTCTTACCACTTCGAATATTTAGACTTGCATTCGTGTGAAGTTTCGTAGAATGCGTATCCCATATAAACAATAGATTCAACAAACACTTAAAATTTATTCTATACTTCAATTAAATAGAACGTAAGGTATTATGGTATTCACTAGTATAAATATTTTAAATTGATGATCAAATTTATTCATTGTATTCTTATCGGGCCAAGGAGTGTAGTTGTAAAAATTCATTAAAATTGGAGCTAAAATGACTATTAAATTGTGATTTTTCATTTCTCGTTATCTAATATCCGAACGTTTGTTTTCAATAGTTTTTGGTGTATGAGATCTTAGAGTATATACAAACAAATTTAATAGTTGGATAATGGAAACTGGTTTCACATATTGCAAAAATCATCAAAGGAATATAATATGATAACTATGTTTTTCACTTTGCCCGACAAAACAACACACTAAACCCTAAAAGAGCCAGAAGTGATGGTGGTATAGTTTGACTTCACCACATCGTCAAGATCTAGCTCGATGATTCCTTTATGAGCCAACTTCATGATGAGATCTTTCAGCACAAAGCTCTTTTCCGTCGGATGACTGATGAAGCGGTGGAATTTACAATATCTTGGACTGTCAGTACGATTCATCTGTTCCGACCGTCTGCACTCAGGTAGGTCGATCACCTTTTTGTCGAGCAAGTCTTTCAACATGGTAACTACATCAGAGTCGGGGAATGGATAAATCTTCTCCTCAAGCTCCTTCAAAGTGCGTCTACGCATCTCTTAATCACGAAAAGCTTCGGTTTGAATCGCCTTGCCTCGTGTAGAGGTTTTTGACGGGAGCTGTGTTGATCGTCATTGCTTCCTTGGTGGGTTTCCATGCGGCCTTATCCACATTTGGCCCAAAACTTTGTCGTTCTTGTAGTCGGCGATCAGTTCTTTTTTCCCATGATGGGCGATGCTTAACTCTATGTCATGGGCGCGAGGTGGCTAACTCCTTAAAGGTCCGTGGTTTGATGCCTTAAAGGATGTAGTGTAACCCCCATTGCATGCCTTGAACACACATCTCGATCGAAGAGGTCTCCGAGAGTCTGTCTTTGCAGTAGAGACTTAGAGTGCGCCATCGGTGATGTAGTCAACGACTGGCTCATCCTTCCACTGCTTTGTATTTGTGAGCTCTAGCATGCTTACAGTGTGGTGAGTGTTGTAGAAGCAGTTAAGGAATTTCCGCTATAACTACTCCCAGCTGTTGATGGACTTAGGCTCTAGGTTCATGTACTAGTCAAATGCATTCCTATTCAGAGACTGGACAAACTGCTTTGTGAGGTAGTCTCCTTCAGTCCTCGCGTTGTTGTAAATCTCAACGAAATGGGCGACGTGGCTTTGGGTTTCCCTTTCCATCAAACTGCATAAACTTTGGTGGTTGGTATCCCGTCGACATCTGCAAGCTATCAATCCTCTTCGTGTACGACTTTGAGTATAGCAATGCATCCTGCGAAGTGCCTCCCACCTGTGTTCTGACGGTGTTGGCAATCATGTCCTGGATATGCTGTATGGAAAGAGAGCCTATGGGTGTTGTCGCTTGGTCTGGCTTCTCTTCGACTTTCTCCACCAGAGGCTCATCTTCTTTGTTGGCTTATCTCTTTAGTGGATCAACTTTTGGGTCGTAGTCAACTTTTTCGTCATGCTGCGCTTCCAATCGGTTGATAGGTGCGGTGATTTGCAAGTCTTTCTCCTTAGTGGTCTTTGTGAGCCTTGCAATTGCTTTACTTATTTGAGCTATTTGTTCTTTAATAGAGGTAACGCCGATGGTTATGACTTGTGGAACCGATAGACGCGATTTCCTTCAGACATCTAGGGTGCTGACGAAGAACCCTGTTGGCCATTTTGGGATGTTATCTTGTGCGTCTTAGCAGCATGCTTCGGTGCCCTCAACGAGGTCAGGTTGATGATGGATTCACGCCTTTGATGCTCCCATTGCTCCCTTAGTGGCACCAACTTTGAAGTGATATGTTGAGGAGGGTTGTAGAGCCAATGAATTGTCTATTCGCGTCGGAAATGCTCAGGATCCTTCCCTTGGTGGTTGCGAGAACAGCTTATCCCTTGCCTGATGCCATTGATTTTGAGGTGTGTTCGGATTCCTTAATGGAGAAAGAGATGAGAGGTAGAGATCGTACCACTGGGCGTGCCAAATTTGTAAACACGAATTTTCCTGAAACAAGAACAAGTGTACAAAATAATTTTTTGTATTAATGATCTTGGGGTTACAATCTCTTTATAATTTGATCATCTGATTCGATCTCTGTTAGGTGTAGATTTATGGATTGTGTTGTTGATCCAAAGGGCCGTCAAGGTTTGATCTTGGATGAACGGTTGGAAGTTTCTTCAAGGGCGTTTATGGCTTGATCTTGAAGGTTAAGGGAAGTTTATTCAAGGGCCTTTGGGGCTTCATCTTGAGGGTTGAGGATGAACAGATCTTCAAGGGCTTTTGGGCTTCATCTTGAAGAACGGTGATGAACGGATCTTCAAGGGCTTTTGGGCTTAATCTAGAAGAACGGGGATGAACATATCTTCAAGAGCTTTTGGGCTTGAACTTGAAGAATGGATGTGTGAATTTGTTGATGTTGTTGATCCAAAGGGCCGTTGGGGCTTGATCTTAGGATGAACGGATGATGAATGATGAACAATTTCTTCAAGGGCCGTCGGGGCTTGATCTTGAATTGGTGGAAGTTCTTCAAGAGGGGTTTTGGGGCATGATCTTGAAGAAGGATTTGGCAAAGAATGGGGAGAGCTTTCTTGATCCTTCGGGATTTCCTTGGGAGATTTAGAGTTTCAAAGCTTCAAAGTTTTGGTGTGATGTGAATTGGTGAATGAAAATGAATACCTTGACTTCCTATTTATAGAATTCCAAAACTTGATTTTTTGGATTTAAATAATCAGATGAAAGAATATATAGTAGTGATAACTAGAAAAAGTATACAGATTTGAGTATGAAAAAGCCTCCCCATGTATTGTTTAACAACGTTACAGTAATTTTAAGAATTGAAGGTCATATTTTATGTGGTTTCTTTTATCTAAAATATTAGAGATATTCTAAACCACACACACAACCCCCCTCCCCCCTGCGCGCCTGCGTCCAAACTTTAATTTTGGCCAATTTTCCTCCTCAACTCTCATAATTAGTCAATTTGCACCCTATTGTTAATTTTTTTTAATTTTCCATCTATTCTTCCGTTAAGTAGGTATCCGCATGACTGCCTTTAAAGGGCAAAAAAAGTCATTTCCCCTCTACCTTCCATTTGATATGCTGCTTTTGTAGTTTGCAGTCCTATTGCCTCTTCCCTCGGCCTCGTCTACCTCTTGTAAGGTGTAGAACTTAACGGAAAATGACAGTAGGGTGCAAATTGAAAAAAAAAAAAAACAGTAGAGTGCAAATTGACTTTTTTGCCCTTGAAAGGCAGTCATGCGAATACCTACTTAATTGAAGAATAGATGGAAAATTAAAAAAAAATTAACAGTAGTGGTGCAAATTGACTAATTATGAGAGTTGAGGGGGGAAATTGGCCAATCCTTACAAGTTTATGGGGTCATTTGATGAATACCTCAAAATATTAAGTACGTCTTAAATGATATCATGTTCAAATCAATATAAATTGGGACCAACAAACAATCTAACCAAAACGAAGAGGGACATAATCAAACTATCCAACTAAAAACAAAAGGACGAAGTGCGATGGAGAAAAGATAGAAGGAAAAAAGAGAAATGTTTAAACCGAATTCGCGCACCATCATGGAGGAAGGAGTGCAAAGTGGTCATATGCAAAAGAAAAAAACATATCGTGATTTCCATGCGCATGCGCTGGGCAGCCAGCACCACCATGGCGATTTATGATGTTTGGGTGGGCAAAAATCTTGCCTATAGGGGAAGATTTTGAGGTCTAGGTGGACAACTGCCCACCCTTGTTATTGTATGAATCGGCCCTTGCCTAGTGCTTAGGAACAAAGATTGGGGACTAGGTGAAATTTTTAATTATGAGACACTTTCATACATCCGTTAAGTTTTCCGTCAGAACCTCCGTTAACTGATGATGTGGCACCTAACGGTTAGCCATGGCCACTATCCACTCTATAGCTACTCAGAGCTTCCCTCCCAAACCATAAACCCCGAAAACCAATTACCGGACACCCAAAGCCCATCTCGACCTCCAATGTTCCCACCTCCAAACTCCTAAAAAACCTATCTTTCCTGAGAAACAAACAAAAAAGCAGGTGGCTTTTGAACTCGGTGGTCAAGTGAGAAGAGTGTGATGTGATTCTAGGTCAGAACTCCGACTATACGGACCAGAAGGAAGGGGCGGTGGCGGCGAGCATGGTGGATAGCGACGGAGGGGATCAGGGGGAGTCAGTGAGTCAGGTGGACGGGTTCGGAGAAAGTGAGATGAGGCTTTCGTTTCAAGGTGCTGGTGGTTTTGGGTCTTCTGGGGTTGGAAGTGAGAGGGATAGTAAGGAATTTGAGAGGCTGGTAGATAGGACTATTAATGCCACTGTTGTGCTTGCAGCTGGTACTTTTGCTTTTACTAAGTTGATGACCGTCGATCAAGAGAGAAATGAGAGGCGGGTGTGCGGAGAACGTGGGTGTAGAGGAGAGAAAGGAGAGAAGGGAGGGATGAAGGGGGTTGTGAGGATGAGGAGTAGCCCAGAAAAAATTATAAAAAAAAGAAGAGTTTTTGGGCCTAATAGGTTAGAAAATGGGATAAAAAAGAATTTTAATTTTTTTTAAATTTATAATTTTTTAATATTTACGTGGGCCCATAATCACATGTGACACGCAGTCACTATTCACGTGGTTTCCACATCATTAGTTAATGGAGGTTCTGACGAAAAACTTAACACTTCATGTATCAAATGTTGAAAACCAAAAAACTTTACGGTAGTAAACTGATATTAACCCAAAAAAATACAATATTTATATGGGAAACATAAATTGTAAAATGAAGGAATATATAAATTAAAAAGCATCCAACAAATCTTCTACAATTTTTTTTTTTTTTTAATAAATGATAGCGTTAGTATGTTAAACTGTTAGTTATTAAACGGGAAGGAAATCGATGAGGATTAAACTGGTGCATGATTGCTTGTAATCTCCTATGATATGGAAAATGTTTCCAGTTGACAACCCACTTCAAATAGCAAAACATGATGCTGTGGTGACTGTAGCATCATTTGGTGGCAATACTAGGAAAGAATATTGGCGTTGCCCTAGGAAGGTGTGTACCAGCAGCACCTTCTTTTTTTGCTTGATATTAGGAAGAATAAATTACATTTTACCTCTTCAGGTTTGAGTGCAATTAAAACCTCATACAACATCTTCAAAACATTTCAATCTCATATATTTAGTATTATTTATTTTTTAATTTCATACAATCGTTAAAAAATCTGTTAAGTTAACCGTTAAGTGATGACGTGGCAAATATGAGGTTCCTATTTGTGCTGACGTGGCTGCCACATTTGTACCACATGGCTAAACATTTAATAAAAATTTTAAAATTTTAAAATAATTAATTAAAGAAAAGCAAACAAAAAACAAAAAAACAAAAAACCCCATTCTCCCATCCCCCATCACCCACCCCTTCCCCCATTAATTCTACACCTCCATCTAACCCAAAATTCCAAATTCCCCTTCATCTTCCCCACCCGAGCCCACCTCCTTCCCTCATTAACAAGCACAATTTTCAAGTCCTGTTCGTCTGTGGATGTCGGAATCTCGACGAGGTGTTCCGTAGGATCCGCGAGGGCGGCGAGATGATCCGGATGAAGGGGGAAACCGGCACCAGAAAAATCGTAAAGGCCGTTCGGCACGTGGTGGGGGACATCAGGATCTTAAGGAACATGGACGACGACAAGGTGGATCTCAGTGCCGTACAATCTCATGATGTAGATGAAGTAGCTGGGGAGGCTGCTAGTTATGCATTTTTCAGCTGACGGCATGGCGACTTCCGCAGTCCCGGTGCTGATGAAGCAGTTGGTGTGCGACGGGGTTTTCGTCAGGTTAAGCATGTTCAAGAGCAGACGACAACGACGACGATGCCTAAGCTCATAGCGTCGTTCACACGTGTCTTAAGATTTCAAAATTGGGGAAACAAAGAAGATAAGATGGATCAGGATTTGCAGGTGCATGAGATCAAAATTGGGACGGCTGGTTGTGCGGGCTTCATCTTAATTTCCTAGAAAGAACGTCGGGCTCCTCTCTACACCTACAAATTGGGGCTGTCCGAAGAGCCTACAAAAGCGACTCGGTGGCGCAAAACTAGCTTGGGTTCTCGGGTGGGGAAGACGAAGGGGGGTTCTGTTACTTCTGGGGGAACGGGGTAGAGCCGTGGAGGGGGTGGAGGGGATGAAGAGGTGCTCAGGTGGGGAAGACGAATGGGGTTTCTGTTTTTTTTTTTTGCTTTTCTTTAATTAATTATGTTAATATTTTAAATTTTTTTATTAAATGTTTAGCAACATGGCACAAATGTGGTAGTCACGTTAGCACAAATAAGGACATTATATTTGCCACGTCATCACTTAACGGTTAACTTAACAAATTTTTTAACGGTTGTACGAAATTGAAAAAAAAAATACTAAATATATGAGATTGTTGTGAATAAGTGGATGTTCACTCAACTATATGTGGAATAATAGTTGTCCTCCACTAGTTTATTCCACTACAAAAAGATGTAGATGCTTTAATCATGCTTCTTATAAATACAGAAGATAGAGGCATGGCAATGCAAAGAAATGAGAGAAAAGCCACAAGACTCATGGCAGAGAGAGGAAGAAGAGAAGAGAGAATAGAGATTTGTAATCTTATGATTTCATATTATATATGAAAGCACTACTGTTGCCCCGAGAACGTACTCCAATCACACTGACTGTAGAAGAACCTCGTAAATTTTGTGTCTTGTTTCTTTTATTCCACTACACACACCATCAATTTTACAACACGTTATCAGCACGAAAAGCCTTCGTGTCAGTGGAAAGCACAACGCCACAAATCCTGTTCACCTCTGTCTCCTGGAATCTCACAGATAAGAAAATCTTTTCATTTCATCTTAAAATCTTTGTACAACTGATTTTACTAAAGCAATATATATATATATATATATATATATATATATATATATATATATATATATATGTTGTTGTATAACTGTATATCATCCTTTGCAGAAGCAAAAGAGTACAGACTCAAAATTCGTAAAGAATCTGACAACCATGTAAGCAGCCTCGGAACTCTAGCTTGCAGACATCGGATTGAAATAATTTCTTCTTCAAAGTTGCTCGTCCGCCCAATACCTACAACATATCAAATTTTCAGAAAATTTCAACGGTGCAATCATTGCAGATGCCTGAAATACCAAACTAGTTTCCAATTTCCGCGAAAAATTAGACAGGCACCTTATGAGTACCAAAACTCCATTTCGGTAGCTCAGAAAACTATTTCTTCATGAAAGTTGTTCGGTATCCTCTTATCCATATCATACTAAAATTTGAGCTAAATCTAACGGTTTGATCTTCTTATAAGTAGTTAACACTCTTGTCTCCTGAACTTATGGGAACCGTTTCGATTTTTTCGAAACTCATCGAGGAGGAACACCAATTGGAACTTATTATTACTACTACTTCCTGAGTAACTAAAAAGACTTAGAGTTGTGAAATAAAAACAAAAATAAAAAGAATGAAACAAAAGAAGTGGTAGACCAAGAAAATGAAAAAGCAAAAGATGAGGACTTAATCATTGCATTTTCTGTTTTGGCATATTTATGTGAATGGTGCTCGATTAAAGCCCATGTCATAAGTTCTATTTATTTAAATCAATTTATTTACAGTGGGTAGAATTATTACCCTTTGCTTTAAAGCTTTGATATTTATGTGAATGGTGCTGAATCAAAGCCCTTGTCATAAGCTTTATTTACTTAAAAGCAATTTATTTACCATGGTTGGAATTACCGCCTATTGCTTTAATTTATTTATTGTACTTCTTTTTGTTATGATGAGTACATACTGGACCCGAAGTTCCTTGATCAAATCAGAACCTGAAGTTTCTTGATCCTCGTCACATAAAATGATTGGACTTGAAGTCCATCATGCAAAAAGATCAGACATGAAGTCCCTAGATCCTCAAGATCGGACATGAAGTTCCTTGATGGGTGCCTTAAGTTTGAATAGCCGAAGTGCCACAACTTAATTGTAATAAAGGGCATAAGAGTTTCAATCCATAGGCTATTAAATAAGGACCAGAAGTTCATTAGTGTATGTAAATGATGATATAATGCATATTTGCTGGAGAGTTTACATCTCAAAGTCTTGATGATTATTGCATATCATTGGGCATTGATGTTGAACGCCATGTTCCTCATGTCTATACCCAAAAATGCTTTAGTAAAAGCATTTATTAAGCGAATGAAATTGATTACCCGCGCTCTGCTCATGAAAATGAAATTGCCAAGCTTCTACGTGGGGACATGTCATTTTACATGATGCAATATTAATTCGGTTGAGATTTGTTGCCAACCATCAATATTTCTCAGTACAACTCGTGTTTGGGCACCAGCCAAATATTACATATTTACAAGTTTTTGGTTGTGTTATACATGTGCCTGTTGTACTGCCACAATGTACTAAAATAAGGCATTAATTCAAACTGGGAATTTATGTTGAATTTGATTTACCATCTATCATTCAACATTTGGAACCTTGATTGGGGATATGTTTACCGTGTGGTTTGCGGACTATCATTTTGATAAGACAATTTTCTCGCCGTTAGGGGGAGAAAATAACTTCGTTCTAGAAGAACGATGAGAAAATATCATTCCAGAAGAATGATGAGAAAAGACTGTTCCAGAAGAACGAAGAAAATTTGTCTTATTTTGATTCATGAAGCAATCAATATAAAAATGAAGCGAGAATAATTGAATGATGCAACAATATGTAAATCAAATGCCAGATACATTTAATGATGCAACGAAAGTCATGAAATCACATATACTTGCTGCAAATGTGCCTATAAGAATTAATGTCCTTGTTGGACAATATAATGAGGCAGTAAATGATTTATCTGTTGAGCGCTTGAAGCGTGGCAGACCTTCAGACTCAAAAGGTTTAGTCATTTGAAAGAAGAAGAATATGGCACTACTGAATTATTGCATTCCCGAAGCATAACTATTGCATGCCAGAAGCATGACAGTCGCTGCATGGATATATGTCCCAGAAAGGACAATCCGCGGACATAGGAATGTTGATGTCTCATGCATGAAGCATGATAGACATATAGGCTCCAATGACTCAACTCCCGGAAGTGGAGATTACTATCCAAGTTCTATAACGCTCAAGAGGAGGTTATGATCCGCATTCTCTAAATTATGACTATCATGGAAGAGATAGTGTAATGCCCTTGAAGAGGCAATGGATATCCAAAGAAATGAAAAGCTTTTATGCATGTGCATGCACATGAGAATATGGAATCAATGATTGATGACAACCAATGGTAATTTTGGGTTTTACAAGTAGCTACTAAATTCATCAATGAGCTATTTTGATATTGAGTCCCGTTCCTTTTCTGTCAACAAAATTATTGGCCAAAATGGAGAAAGGCAATTCCATTACAATTTTGTAAGAACGTAGAAAAATAGACCTATATACTTGAATACAATACAAATAGCTAAAAGATGTTGAACCTAGAAGGTTATATATGGACATTTGTAATACCGTGAAATACACTTACATGATAAGACGCAAGGTTATAAACAAGTTCATATGAATGGAGAATTATATACGAAGGGTTATGAGTCGCCTACATCATATCTCCATAAGTAAATCCCTCAAATATACATGGAAGCACATTGCTCTATATAAATTCCAAAGGAAAATGTGTCATGAAGTGTAGAAAATCCATGAAGGATTCAAATTATTTGAAGTAAGCCCCAAGGGGTAAAACATAAAATATGTACTCAATAAATTGCCTTAGTGAGTACTTTCATTATGATATTGTTGCAACATACTAAAATCTCTTGCAAGAGTTGATGATATTAAATTGAAACACTTGAAGAGTCTAGAAAAAGTATAAAATTGTTGAGAGAAATATTGTCTTGAACTGCAAATCGATCAATATGTCAACCCGAATCTTATCCATAATGTTTATGATATTAAAGAATCATATAAATTGAAGATTATGAGTTGAATACTCAAATGATTTAGACATTAAGAATGATCATTTATCTTCATGAGGGTAAAGATAAATTGATATTTGGTCCAGAAGTACGACATCTTAGTGAAGTATATGCTTTATTGTATTTGGCACAATACATTGAATGAAATAAAACCTATCTATTAATATCTGTAAGAAATTACAGATATGTGCATACACATAAATTAAAACAAACAAACAGGATGAAGCCTTCACAAAGGTTGCTCATGTGAAGCCTCAGTACTCGACAATACCCCAGAAGGGGGAGGCACTGGAGATTGATCATGTGACACCTCAGTACTTGGCAAAACACCAGAAGGGGAAGACATCAGTTGCTTCCGGAACCTTTGGTGATCACTTTGAATCCGACTTTCTGATTCCTGTAGTTGGTCGAGTTTTCTTTTCATGCTTGTCGAGTAATTATTTGCAAGTATGTGTAACACTCTATTCTCCTGCTTGAGCTCTCTAATCTCTTGTTTAAGACTTGCCAGCTCAACCATCAATGATTCAACTTGGCGAGTTCGAGCAAGTAGGCGTTGGCCCATATTGGATACAGAGCCCGTACATTGAACACTGAGAGCCAATGAGTCTTGAACGGCCGACTCATCAGACCGTTTTATAAGGATTCTGTTATCCTTTGGAGTGAGAAGATTCCTAGATATCACAGTAGCGGTTATGTTATTCTTCATCACAGAGTCCCCAACAGTAAGAGGACCATTAGAAGATAAGAAGGACGGACGCCATATATTATCCTGACGCTGCTCGTTTGTATCACTCTTAAGACTCAAATCTAAGCAAATGTTAGATGGGCAAGCTATTTTCAGAAATGATGAAGGAAAAATGAGGTCAAATAAAATCTCAGAAGTGCAAGAAGAGGAAAATTTCTACAGGCAGCAACTTTCTGAGCATACTCTTGAACACAATTGATGTCTCTATAAAAGAAGAGGCAACAGAGCCACTTATTCAGAGATCGAAGAGGCATCGTTCTCCAAATTTCAAAAGGCAAATTTTCCTGAATAAAGTTCGTTGGCATTTTTCAAACGCAATCTCAGCTTTTTCGAATATCACGTACAACTTTGTCAAAGATCTCTGAAAAAGTTGAAAGCGCGTAAATCTTACCATTCTAATTACACCACAGTTGCTGACAAGAGTAAAGGCACAACACCACTATTTGCTATTGGAAAATCTCTATATATGTTAACCTTCGTTCTCCAGAACAAGGCAGACTTGCAAGAATACCTAACTCTTCCTCATCTCCGAGAATGCATCTTCAACAAAGCATCTCCAAATACTCAGTTTTCTTCATTTCCGAGAATACCTCTTCAAAACCAGTCACACTAGAGCAAGATTATCTCATATCATCAGGGACAAGAGCAAGAGTATCTCATATCATGCAATCTCCCTGTCCTTTCCTTTGTCCTTGTTCTCACCTGTAGGATAAGGAGAAAGAGAGCAATCAGTCGCCACATGGAATCAAGCTCATGATTTGGAACTAATTGCCTGGAACCTTTGCCTGGTTGCTTACCTTGCATTGCTCTCGAGCACTCATCTTCAACTTTTGATATGATGTTGGCTATTTACACTGAAGCTGCCACACATGGATGAGTCACCAAGAAGTGATGAACCATCCAAATGCAAGGGTTGCATTCCACTCCTACATTAGTGACCAAATACTGTAAGAGAAGATGCCAAACCTGTATGGGGAAAAACTAGGAAAGATACCACTTCTGCAAGGGGAACATATAAAGCAAGTGAAAATGATACATTGAAGCATGTGGAGACAAGCGCAACAAACACGTGCGGATTCATCCCCGAGAAAGCCGAAGATCACTTGCCACTTGAACCTCTTCATAGTGTAATTTGATTCAAGATCAAGCCTCAAAGGTTTTTAAGAAATCACAAGTCCGATTCAAGATCAAGTGTCCATCACCCTTAAATCAAATTTAGCTCCAGATAAAAGGAGTAAATTCAGACCTTTGAAGGAAATCAGAAGACTCTTCATCCCAGTTCAAGAACAAGACTGTGGAAAGTTAACAAGTAAAGCACCTCTTTTGGCAACTCTTCTCGCTAAGAGACTGAAGCAGAATGATCAACTATCAACTTAAATGATTTGAAATCAAGGGGAGATACTCATCATGGGTAGCATCCAAAACCGATCAAGATTTTAACAAGTCAATCGAAGACTTGTGGCCATCCAAGGAGGAATGTTGTGAATAAGTGGATGTCCACTCAACTATATGTGGAATAATAGTGGTCTTCCATTATTTTATCCCACTACAAAAAGATGTAGATACTTTGATCATGCTTCTTATAAATACAGAAGACAGAAGCACGACAGTGCAGAGAAATGAGAGAAAAGTCACAAGGCTCACGTTAGAGAGAGGAAGAAGAGATGAGAGAATAGAGATTTGTAATCTTATGATTTCAGATTATATATGAAAGCATTACTGCTGCCCCGAGAATGTACTCCAGTCACACTGGCTGTACAAGAACCTCGTAAATTTTGTGTCTTGTTTCTTTTATTCCACTGCACACACCATCGATTTTACAACAGAGATTGAAATGTTTTAGATGTTATATGAGGTTGTAATTTCATTCAAACCTGAGGGGTAAAATGTAATTTACCATATTAGGAATAATAACTAGCATTGCAGGATTCTTGGGAAATACGTCGGCTGGTTGGTTGATTTGATTTTTGAATTTGCATGTACTGGTAGTAGTACCACCTTTAGAAATGAGGGGCTTTGATGCTACATGGCACCAATGCCAGATGGCTTGACTTCATCCCGCCAAGTTATGCATCATCACCAACCAAAATATTAGCAATATATGATGTGCCTGTTTCTTTGGAAAATATGTGAACCTCACTAATACAAAATCTACGTGGTGCGCATGTTAAGTCAGTTAGAGCACACTACGAATACTAACTCACGACCGAACTCGGTCGAGTAAAATGGTTGTGGTGATAGTGTCGAATGCACTGCTAATTAACGTTTGAATCAAACTGATGGCAAGGAAGGAACATCTCTCGGCCTTGGGTCCTAGAAACTGAAGACAAGGTTGCTAGTTTCTGCGAAGTTAAAGGCTTTCAATGTGTTAAACACTGAGTAACTCGGTAACACATCACTTCATGCGAAAGGTTGATGAGATGACATGTTTCAATGAGATGACCTTTTTCCATGAGAAGACCAAGGACTCGCTAAGCCAAACTCAAAGTAGTGTTGTTACTCCAAACTGAAGATATTTCTAGATCGCTTGATGACTGTTAATTCAAACTGAAAATGCTGCCGATTGTCAGCACATTATTGGTAATCCAACTTGAAGGCAGTGACGAAGCCATGATCTTACTTCACAGGAGGCCTTTCACAAATCTAAAACTTTATTTTTTTTAACGCCTAAGATATCGTGTAGATTGATTGTATTTTTATTTATTTATCTCAAACTGCATCGACCATATAGTCACTTAATCCGATTAATATTTAAGAGCAGAGCTTAAGAAAAGAGACAAACAATGGAATAGAAGTTCAAGCCAACAACCCTTAGCTTAAAAGCATAAATCCTGACTATTAGATTCAGTTACTGTGCTCGAAAATGTCAAACTAGATTAATCTCATCCACCCAAATGTGAACTTCAAGTAATGAACAAGTAGAAGAAGCTACATCATTATACCTAGAATAAGAGAATCTCATATCTAGGAACTCCAAGATTGCAACTAAACTTACCAGAAGTAAAACAAGGTTATGCTTTATCTTATACATAGAAATGAAGATAAAAAATTGCAAGATAGCCCTAGGACTTCCTAGTCCCTTAGGGTGCGTTTGTTGCACCAGAGTATTGGGGACTGGATTAGCTTCACGGACTAAGCTGGACTGGCTTAAACTAAACTAAGCTTGACTGACTTAGTGAATCGTTTGGTGCAGAGTGAGGCAGAATAATTAACAAACCCTAATATTATATTATTTAATCTATATATTAATATTATATTATTAGTTTACTCCCTTTTTTTTTTTTTATAACAGTTCTCCATTTTTCTATTCTCTCCCTCCCCATCTTTTTTCTCCGTCCAAAGCAACCCAGTCCTCAGATCATCCCAATCGCCATCCAAACCCAGAAATAAAATCTTAGCCTCCTTCTACCACAACCCGTAGAAGCAGTCCAGCAGAAACATGACGACGGCTGATTCGTGGAGTTGAAGTTCCTTTATTGTTATATGGATCTTCGTATTTATAGAACTCGAATTGCTGAAGCCACGAAGTATTTTAGCTTTATTCCAACTCATCGCAGCCTAATGACAATCCCCCACATCTGCTTGGCGGCCAAATATAATCTTATATTTTGCATGCTTCAAACTATTCTTCCTATTCCAACTAAAAATTCTCATTTTCCACCCCGTTTGTCCAGGTGCAACCATGCATGCAAAGTAAATTGCAATTTAATTGGAATATCATCCCACTTGACCTATTCCATCCAATACCATTTCGTGGTATCTGCCTTCAAACACCAACACATGCCCCAAAACAAATAATTGGAACTTTATTTTTCTCTCTGAATATGAGAGCATCCTATTAGCACACGCTAGTCCATTCTCATCAATATACCCTTGGTTCATGATCATTGCCAATTTGCTGCATGCAAACCCAGCCAGTATAAAAAAATCCCAACTCCAATCTTTCCAATATTATTCATCTTCTTGGGCTCACCCTCCCCAAAATGACCACCAACAGGCATTGAAAGTGTGCAACTCATCCAATAATTTCATCTCTCAGCTTATTTTAATATTTCTACAAGATAATTATTACGGTAGTTCAATAGTAATATTTAGAAGAAAAAAAAAATTAAAATCTGATTAATTCATCGAATGACTTTGATTGCACTGGCCAAATAGTGTAAAATCGGGTCCAAACAATATCACTAGCTAAAATGTAACATATTTCTTAACTTTCTTAATCCTAAAAAGATAATCATTAAATCGACCAAGAAACAATTTAAACTGAAGTGATCATCATACTATATGTACATGACTAATGATGATCAACTAGATGATAATTAATAATAGAGTAACATGTGCATGCCATCGGCCTTGTTAGAACACACAACTAGTATGACATATTCAGAGGTAACCTCAAGCCCTTTGCGTGATTTTAGAATTCAAATGCATCTCATTGAAACGATATTTGCCAGCCAAAAGGCCAAAGCAAAAATACCAGAGGAAGTTGGCTCTACAGATGCAAAAGCAGGCCAAAGCAAATGCAAAAAGGAAAAGTATTGCAGTGGAGATCAAGAAAATGCCTAATTAGAACATTGAGGAGCCGGAATTTTAGATGGTAGCAAAATAATTTTAACTTTGGTTGAATTTGAAAGACAAGTAAATGAAGAAATTTACATATTCTCTGGAGATTAAACTCCAAGATTTAACAAATAATCTTTACAAATATGTGAATTTCTTCATTTGACTTGTCATTCGTGAAGAGTAAGGTTATTGTGCTACTGTCTAAAGCTACACCACCAGAATGTTCTAACTAGATCCACTTTCTTGATCTCCACTTGAATCCATATGTTTTTCTTTGTTTTTGCATTTGTTTGGCCTGGTTTTGCCTCTGTTAGCCACAAAATAAAAACCAAACCGCACAGATAAAGCATGCCTACGTACTTAGCCATATATAATTTTAATTTGAAAATTTGATCTTACTAGTATATATACTATTGCGTTATTTTTCTGACATTATTTGTCCACACGTGTGTAAAGAGAAATTGCAAATATACCATTTCGGATGGAAATGTTTGCATGAAACATTCAAACAGATAAACAAGCTATAGAACATTGAAGATTTAATCAGAAACTATTACTAATATACTAGGATTATGTATAGAGATTGAAGTGTCTCTTCGAATGGTGTATATAATCGGCAATATCGCTTTTGGAATCAGCTACATCTCTTCTTCTACAGTTGTCAAATTATTCAACTGAACGCAACCGTTTAAGAACATCAAACCCCCGTTCTCTCCTCGAAACCCCCAAACCCTCCATAAAAAAACCTTAGATCGTGCCCCGTCATCGCCGCCGAACCCTTTCTCCGGCTTGGGGTCGATGGCAGCCCTTTCCCTCACCTACTCCTTCTGTCCCCGCACCCCCCTTGCCCCATCTTTTTGTCCCCGCACCCCCAAGCGCCTCCCATTTCCATCCACCACGCTCTTTTCCTTCTCTCCATTCTCCGGCCTCACGCCACCCACCACTCCCCCCCTCCGGCGCCCCTCCGCTCACCCGCTTCCTCTTGATTTTTGGCTACCCGTCCTCTGTGGCGTGGATGGCGTCTTTGCCCTTTTCAAGGTATTATCACCTTCATTTGGAGCTAGACCCAGGTTCTTCCTTGCCTTAAGCGTGTTGGGTTGTGGGTGGACTGGATCCGCACTTCCAGTCTGTTCCCATGGTGGTTCCCGCGGCTGAGCAGCCGTATCTGATCCAATCGACTCCGTAAAGCCGTATTTGGTCAGATCTGTCGGTCTATGGTAGCTGCAGATCTCTCTATAAGTGATGAAGTTGCCGGTTTCACATTCAATGAAGCTGATCGGTGTATTCATTCTTTCTCGGTCTAGATTAATTAGCTTAGATAAGTTTAATTATGTGTAGTTTGTGGCGCTTTAGCGGGGTGATGTGATATCGCCTTTTGGTGATGACTTTTGTGTTTTCAGGTATTGGTATTCTGCATCTACCGTTTTTGTGGCAGGTTTATACCGGTTATTCTCAGTAATTTTTATTCATGTGTAGCCATGTAGGGATTTTACCTAGCACTCCATCAGTTGATCAAGAATTTTATTTGTTCTACATCACTAAATGCTTGAATCACTTTGCTAAATTTTTATTTTTTATTTTTTTATTTATGGAAAAATAAATTCATTCAAAGACAGAAATCACGATTACAACCATTTCTATTACAATCGAAGAGAAAAGCATTTCTAGCAGTAGTGGACAAAGTCCTATCCCAAATAAAAGTATCATGAATAGAGTGCCCTACGCTAGAAATGACATCAGCAAGAAAATTCGTCTCCTGAAAGACATGAGTCCAAAACATAGAAGAAAATTATCATGCAAGTTATTTGATGTCCTCTATAATAGTCTTCAATCGCCAAGGCGTTCTGCACTTGTTCAAAATAGAATCAATAACGAGATTGGAATCATCTTAAACACAGACATCCTTGAAACCTTTGACTTTTGCAAACTTTAGCGCATCATGTAAAGCAAGAGCTTTAGCAACAGATATAGTATTCTCTCCAAGACTGTGAGTCCTGGCAACAATAAGAGACCCATTATGAGCTTTTATGGCAAAATCTGTAGCCGCTTGAAATCCCACCATCGAACCATCAAAGTTAATTTTGAGCCATGGAGCACGAGGGGCTTTCCATTTAATAATCCAAGAACATCTATGAACAACATCATAATTACGAATTGATCTTGAGCTTCTATTAGTGTTTTAGTACTCAATACCAACTGTAGCGACCACCTTTGGAACTTTGGTAAGGTGGACCTTACAATTACGAAAAATCAAATTTTTTCTATCATTCCATAGTTGCCAACAAATAAGGAGATCCCTACTAAGATCAAACAACTCTGACTCATCATTAGCTTTCAATTCAGATAACCAATCAACTAAATTCAACCCGGCACCAACAGGATTAGCACCAGAGGATATTTGCCAAACTTCTTGAGCATATCTGCATCTAACAAAAAGATGTCATTGATCTTCTTCATCAGTATTACAAAAAGGACAAATAGGATTAGTACTAGGGACGAATTTATCCAATCTCACGCATGTTTGGAGCCTCCCATGTAAGAGAAGCCAACAAAACATTTTTATCTTTTGTGGTATTAACACTTTCCACATTTTGTTCAACCACACAACTAAAGGGTGTACTCTTTGGTGCTTAACTTGCAACCAAGTTGTAGACTTTACAGTGAATTCACCATTAGTAGATGAACAGGAAATAAACTCATCTTGTCTTTCCTGCAAAGGAAGAGGAATACTACATTCTTATCTTCAGCTTCCAATGTCCATAAGTAAGGTGGATATTGGCCTATGATTCACACACCTTCAGCTTTGCCCTTTCCAATATCTCTTTCAATTCAATCTTCTTCAATTCAAGTTTGCAATGAATTTCAACTTTGGATCCTCTTCGGATTCCAACTGGGGGTCCTCATCCAATTTCGAATTGGAAGATAAATGGGTGCAGATGAGATGAGAAGATGAGGAGTCCACTGAAGAAGATGAAGCATGGTGCAATACATCATATATGGCAGCTATGGCTAGGTTCATAACTTATGAGGCAACTGAAGAACAACCTCAATGGGGTGGCTCTAATGCTGGTCATGGTTACAAGCCATGAAATAGATAGATGGTGCATGAGAATCTGATGAACAACTACTTCAACCCCAACTCGGTGTACAACAAAGAGGATTTCAGACATTGCTTCTGGATGAGGCGTTATATCTTTGAGCTTTTACTTCATGATGTCTAACATGTCAATCCATATTTTCGACAGAAACTGGACAGAGCAGGTTGCCTTGGTTTCTCACCTCATCAGAATGTTACTATTGCACTCTGAATGCTGGCCTATGTCTCCCTAGCTAATGTGACGGGTGATACATATCATATGTCTGAGTCTACATGCCTTAATAATCTTGTTGAATTCTATCAAAAAGTTGTTCAGCTTTACAAAGAGGAGTACTTCTGTCAACCAAATCAAGTAGACCTAGAGCAACTTCTTCGCAAAGCTCAAGACCGTGGCTTTTCGGGCATGATAGGGTCATTAGATTGCATGCATTGGCAATGGAAGTATTGTCCCACCGGATGGAAATGAGGCTTTAGCGGAAGATCGAGAAAGCCAACAATTGTGTTAGAGGAGGTTGCGTCATTTGACATATGGATCTGACATGCTTTCTTTGGAGTCCCAGGATCCCAAAATGATATTACAGTTCTTGGACGTTCACCCCTCTTCAATAACTTGACGGAGGGTAAATCACCTCAACTTGACTACTACGTCAACAGACGCCAATACAACATGGGATATTACTTGGCAGATGGCATCTACCCAAAGTGGGCCACACTTGTCCAAGTGATTGTAAACCTTGCGAATGAGGCCGAAAGGTGGTTCACTTTACACCAAGTGGCATACCGGAAAGATGTTGACAGAGCTTTCGGTATTCTACAAGCATGGTAGAAGATCATTAAGGAACCGGCAAGAGGGTGGAGTCGAGAAAATTTGAACTCCATCATGATGCCTTGCATCATATTACACAACATGATTGTGAAGGATGAGCGAGGTGGGTATATTGATGGAAATTTTGATGACGACCAAAAGGATACAAATAGGTCAAGAAGGGCTCGTGCAAAAATAATGATGGGCCTAATTTGCCTTTGAATCTAAGAACTGGTAATATCTGTTTAAATGAGTACAAGAGGCGGCATAGGATTATACATGCCACAAACAAGTACCTACAACAGGATCTTGTTGCACATCTTTGGGTCAAAAAAAGCATAGAGTAGGCGTTCAAGTTTTATGTTGTTAAATGTTTTTTTAATGTTGTTTAAGTTTCATGTTGTTAAATATATTTTTTTTTAAATGTTGTATAAGTTTTATGCTGTTTAATGTTACTTAATGTTATTTAATGTTGTTTAATGGCTTAGGTAATTATAGGAAAAAAAAAATAGAATTTTTAATTTTTTTTTATAAAAAATGTGAAAAAAAAATTCAAATATAACGGCTAGCTGACGTTAGCAACTAGCCATTGGGATTCAAACCTTTGGACTAGTCGGGGTTGGCTGGCTGGCTAGTTAGTTTGGGCCAACCGGTGGGACCCATGAGCCCTTTGGCCTAGCCTTCGGTTGGAGACGGTTTTTCTATCATTTAGGGTTATTTTCGGCCCTAGGAGCCTCTAGCCAGATCAGTTGGAGATGGCTTAATCGTGTTCAGGATGCACCCTTTTGAATCTCTCAGGCAAATGTTTGCATCCTCGCCAAGCAAGTTCTTGAACCACGGTCCACGGGCACCCTATATTCTTAATTGACCTTCTTGGTCTAGGTAGCTGGCTTCATGGAAACAATTTTCACTCAGCTCCTCCATATAAGTTTCTCTCAAGCTAGCTTAACTAAGCACTTCCTATTTCTTCTAACACGGATGTACAAATGTCCTTAATGATTGAAGGAAACTTCAGGCCTTAAAAGGGATTGCGTAATTGGTTTGCATGCTTACCTTATAAGCAACTAGTGAAAAAATTGGCCAACATCTTTCATCAACTTGTTCAGTGCTAATGGAGATTGACTGATTGCATGGGCCGTGCGAAAATGAAGCTTTGATTGGGTACATAGGGCCAGGCCGAAGACCTAGAGGCTAACTTGTACTGCATTACAAGTATATTGGACTTGTAAAAACAGGAAAGAGGCCTTATATATAGGTCAACATACTAACATTTCTCGGCCGGAAAACCTGGACAGAACTACTACCGTGCTTTTGAGTATTTAACATGGCTAGCATGGGTGCGGTTTGATATCAAGTCACATTTACCGCGATCCACTTCTGAGTCTATGCTTATCCCAATATAAAATGCATGAAGACCCACCAAACACCATTAAAACTCCCGTCCAATTTAGTCAACTTGTCACGCAAAGGCGGTCTGCGAAGTACGAACTAGTGCTAATTAACAATAGGGTTCTTCCAAGTCACTCTTTCAGAGATTTGATTAACTGAAATTCAAAAGAAGTACATATACAAAGATAATGATTTTTTTTTAGGCAAAGGAAAGATGATGATTCGTCCAAAAATTGGATGCATTCAAGATAAGGCACTTTATAATCACGCTTCTACTACTGTAAAAAGTTAAACAGTTTAGATCTTGTGGGAATCACTAGCTATCTGATTCGGTATTATTCTACACAGTTTATGTCGTGCTCAGGTACAAGTTCTTAGTTGTTCATATTCTTATGGCCCCTTTGTTGATGCAGACTTCCCACATGGAAGTGACCAAAAACCTAGTATAAGCAGGCCAAGTTCCTGGTGCTACAATATCATCCCTACCATCTTCACCAAAATACCCAGTAAATTTATCTCTATCCACCACTTGATTGAATAAATGGTGTCGAACACATACAAAAGGGAATTGTGCAGAGGCCTTGCTCGTTTACTAGATCTAGCTACTCCATATATGTACTTCAAGATGAAGATGATTATAATTCTCATATCCTCATTACATATTGTAATCACCATCATCCCTTTTAATACATTTGTACCACTTCTATTAGGTATAGCTAGGTATCTAGCATCGTTTCTTTGAATGAATTGAACTGAACTAAACTAAAATTAAAATTATCAGTTGAACAAAAGAAACAACAGCAAGCAAATTAAGTGCTGAGTGATAATGGGTGAAAGGCTAGCTAAAAGATTCTTCTCCTGAAACATATGCATACAAATTGGTCTCTAATTATTTCTTCTATAAACTGTGAATGACAATGACCTAAATTAAATGTGAAGAACACTAATTAACTATAAGATTTTTCTAAGCTCATTAAATTGGACAAATTAATGCCACTACTTAGAAACAAGAACCAAGGATCTCATATGCTCATTCCAATTTTAGACTCCACATATTGAAACACATAACAATCAAGATAAAGGTCTAAGGGTTGTAATAGGGCTAAGGTGCTCACAAAATATATTAAGAATAAATAAAAGTTCCCAAAAAGATAGTGAGCAAAGTACTGAAATCAACAACATAGCATTTGCGCTTAATCACAGTACCCAACTATAAACATAAAGAAGAGATTCATACAAACTATAGAGAAAGATTTTAGATTATGAACCCTCCTTCAACCATCAACAACTTACAATTCAAATACTAAGTAAAAACAACTAAAGCTTGAACAATTTATGAATTCTTTTGTTTTTTTTTTTTCTCGATTTATTTTTCTCTTTTGAATAGAACAGAAACATAAATTCACAAGATACAAGAGAACAAAATAAACCCCTCCCCACACTTATGCTTCTGCAAATCGTACATCAATGAATTCTCAATAAGTAATGCGTTACTATTTTTTAAGATGAAGCATATGGATATTCCTATACTAGGCTAAGTAGGGATAATGTTAGTTAACAAAGCAAAATAGGCTAAATAAGGATCGAAGGGTTAAACCTACAATACATATACAAGGGATAAGGTTATTTGGCTTTAGTGATAACTAGACATCTTCATCTTGTTTATAATTGTTATGTGATCAATTAAATTCTTTGAATGGAATAGGCATGAGTTCTAGTATTTAGACCTAAAAAGATGAAAAAGCATTATAAGTAGCAACCAAACAAAGAAATAATGAGATCATGAAATGACTTTAGAAAACAAGAAAGTTCACAAATTATAACTCTCTGTTGGGGCCCAAAAATGTCACCTACAAGCCTAATCATGTCTCAAAGCCCAATCGTTGTGGAACTGTCACAAGGCAAACTTAAACCCATGCATAAAGTAAGAAATGAAGAGCATGCAAATTTACAATCATGCCACACCAATAAAATAATAGTTTATTGAATGCCAAGCCCATGCAAATTAAGCATATTTATCATGCCAAGCTTATATTATTAATACAATAATATTATGATACGAGTCACGTCATGCATATGCAATGCTTAAATGAGCCCAAGCCACTTAATGAGGCTTGCTGACTGATTCGTGGTGTGGATGGTTATGGAAGTTCACTGGGGTTACGTGGAATTAGGGTTATAGAATACTTTGGGTTGCTTGAGGGCCCAAGGATCCCAACTCATACCCTTTGCCTCTTTCCCTAGCAAGCCAACCCTCTTAGTTAGGACAAAACAAGATTCCAACATTAAATGCACTCTAAGCCTAACAAGTCGGGCATTTAATGCTAACTTTCCCTTTTCTAGCTTGCACAGACAACCAACATACGAACGCCATGAGGCGCGCTACCTACGGAAGGCTGGCCTGGGAAAGCCGTGTCTCGGGAAGAAGCAGAATGTAGGTTTCAACAGTTCATCTACCTTATACCAAAAGGGAAATAATAGGAAAGTTAGGGAGGAAAGAAGGGAAAGACCAAGCCACAAAAGAAGATCCATTTAAAGCCTAAAGAAGAAACCAAGAGATTCTCCAGCTGGAGCCTAGAAGGATCCTTGCTTCTATAAATACAAAGCATTAGTATGCTATAAAGGGAGGAGAACCACGTGAGGGAAGAAGAACAATAATGGCAAGGATGCACCACATAGAGCAAGCTTTCTCTAAGTGCAGGAAATTGTAGTTCTTTAGAGAAAAGCCTTACTTTCATCCTGAGCCTTCCAATAATCTTCCTAAACTCCTGCAAAACCACCAAAACCATTAGAAACCCTAGATTAGCTATTTTGATACCATACAGCCAAGAAGAACCTCTGTTTCATGCCAAACTAGTGGGCTTTTGGCTTATACACCATGCATCATTTATCCAGTCATAATTTATTATAATTACTTAGTCGTTCTTAGTATTTGTTAGTTTAACAAATACTTTTCAAAGCCACTAGGATCAGGGCACGAAGCACTGATCAACGTTTAGGGAAACACTCCATCAGCGCCTAGGGAAGTACTATGTTAGCGCCCAGGGAAACACCTTATCAGTGTCGAGGGAAACATTCCATCAGCACCAAGGGAAGCATCTCATCAGCATTAGAAACACTTCAGCGCTGGAAACACTCAACATAACACCAGACCAAACATCCAAGAGTTGCTTGATGAGGAACAAAGTATTCCCTAGGACTTGCTTTTCCTTCGGGGTGTTTTAGGCCTAGTCCTCGCTAACTCAGAAACGAGGGACATGAAGGTTTTGACTTGTCTCTTTACAACACAAGCCCATCATAACCTTTGGCACAAAAGCCGCCAACATAAATGGCGACTTCACTGGGGATTAGGGCATTACTCTTGCAGTGGCTCCCTACCATAAATTTCGGATACACAAGCTGCAAAAGAAACTAAAGATAGGAACTTCCTCTCCTCAGTTTCATTTTGGTCACTTCTTTGTCAAAATAACAATACACAAGGATTGCTTATTATTCTTTTTTTGCATCTGGTAAAAGCTCATTATCAAGCAAATAAAGTTTTACATAAGAGCCTACATGGGCTTAGGAATGAAAAATATGGATTATTGTAGTGGTGGAAAACACCTTGCCAATGATAAACTGCGAGATCTAGTAACTTGGGGGCTCCTTGCCTTCATAGGCTTTTGATGCAGAGGCTGCAAAAGTGAATTGAAAGCCTTAAGCAAAACGAATTTCGTGACAAGGCCTTTTAGTGGCTCAGAAATCATGGCACTTAGCTGCCAAAAAACTCTAAAGTAAGTTCCCAGATTCGGTTGCATATCCACCAACTCGGGGGCTCCACGACTATAAAGAAAAAAAAAGGATTTATCATGCTCAATTCACCTTTCCACAACAAAATTCGAGGACAACATCATCCTCATTTCCCTTATCATTTTCGTTCACATGCTTCGAGTTTCTTTTTGAGACATAGACACCACCATGCCATTGCCCATGCTCGACGCTCTGCACGTTATCGCTATAGTCTAGGCCAGTGCTACTAAAGCCTCTGCCTACTACTTTCCACCATCCAAGTTGGATGAGTAAGATAAGATTTTCTCTCATCACATCTAAGATTAATTAACTGCCTTATCATGCTATCTTAAACTATTATGTTTATGTTTGCTTATATTTTGTTAACTTGTTATGGAACACTACACAAGCATATTGGTTATCTTCTCGAAAAACACTAGTTACTTCAATTGACTCTACCTACTACTTAATGCATATCTTAGGAAATCATCCCATTTTCTTAATTCAATTGACTCATCATCCCATTATCTCATGAATAGTATTTTTAAAGGAGTTCAAAATAAATAAAATTTGTAATTAGTAATGTCTAGTCTGAAAGATGTGAAAGCATAATAAACGTTCATAATTGCATCCTCAACGCTTAGACGATAGTTACATGATCGTTTAGATTTTTAAAACCCTCCAAATCTCATGAATAGTGTTTTTTATTTGAGTGCAAATTTAATAATAATTATTGTAGAAGTGTGAAAAATGTAATCACTTGTAATGAAAAACTTTACAACTTTCATGAAGGGATCAACTCCAAAATTTAGTATGTATATACTAATTTAGTATTATGTCTTACATTTTTTTGCGTCAAATTATGTTTTTCATTTTCATTTTTATTGATTTAAAATATATTTTTCTTAATGGGTAATAGGTCGGATCATATTACCTAATAATAGTAATGGGTTGATTTCAGGTCGGGTCATATTACCCGTTTACTTTAGCCGGTATTACATGACATGACTCGTTAAGCTATCGGGTATGACATGAAAACGACATGAACACGAGAAACACGACACGAATGCCAGGTCTAAAAGCTAGCAACGACTTGAACCATTCCTGATAACATGCACATGGGGGCTGGATATCTAATGCCTTACATCATTGCCAACTTAAAATCTTGATGCGTAGCTAACGACTTGTCTGAACTTGGAAAGACATTGACACTCGCGATGTTGGCAACCACTAGCAAAGGAAAATCGTTAATCATGCAAACTGAAGGAAGGTAGAGGAGAAGAAAATCACAATGGAAGACAATTACCTCTATAGGACTGCTGCCTAAATTTTCAAGGGCAACTTCCAGCCCACCGGAGGAAACACTAGCACCTTCATTTCTTATTGCAACCGAGGAATGTAGAACGTAGCATGCAAACCCACATCATCGACGAACATGTCCTCTACATCGCCACTGTCTTTTCCATTAGTGGCCTCAAAAAAGGGTTCGGATCACCTTTTTCACCAACAGTCTCAGCCCTGGAAAAGGTCTAAATCGTCCTTTCCAATCAGAAGTTGATTTATATTTAAACTAGCCTAAATAATAGATTAATTTAAACCAAATTAAACTCGCAAGCGCACGAATCAATTGTAGAAATATATGCAAATACAAGATCGATCTCATAGGGATTGCTTTTAATACCAATTCAACCAACTAATTTCGTGAAACTTAACTTAATTAGGAAACAAATGACTGATTAATTGATTACGAAAAATAATTAAAACTCCAACTTATAATCAAACTAGGAATATGAAGAATGAAAACACAACGAATGAAAGTTTAAACAAATTAATATGATGAAAGCCTAAAGTCATGAATCCACCAATTACAATCATATTCCATTTTCTTCAAGCCGAATACTATCCAATTACCATACCAATATTTAAGGTTGTTTTTTTTTAAATATAAATTAATCTGTGATCAGGCATCACCTTGTGTGTCTATACGTGACAACTATATCCTATTGGTTAGGCATACAGTTAAACACATAAAAACCTATTAAGCGCTGAAGAATCATGTCAACCAAGTAGCACTAGTTTGATATTGGTCATCCTCACTAGTTTTTTCTACTCTTCTTAATCTTAGTTCCAATAAATCTAATTGATTGGTCTTCCTCTTAGATTTATCTAATTATCTAGAAACAAGTTCACAATGATGGCCAGTCAGAAGAACATCCAAAACTAGAATAAATTAATCACAAAGATTAAGAATTAAACATGGCATGTAATTGAACAATAATCAACAAGATATTTCGGAAATAATCATGTCATGATTTCATCATAAACCTTAGAAAAGCAGTTTAGTTACACATAGTCATAATAAAAATCATAAAAGAAGTCATGGAAGAAGATAAAACCCGAAAAAGAATGGTAAAAGCATGCTCAGCTTCCCTCCTACACTTTAGACGAATTTTTTGTCTTAAGCCCCCCTTTGAGATAGCCTAGGCACTATATTTATTCTAGTAAAACCCTAAAAAGTCTGGTAGAAACTCTCCTAAAATAAAAGAAATTCTTAAATAATCAATGAAAGAAACTAGGAAAGAATCCTTCTTGGCTTGGGAAACACGTCATCTGACTTGCACGCCAAATTTGAGGTCGATTTCTCTTCTAGAAAATTCTGTAAAAATATAAATGTAGCTTTATCTCTTATCTTTCCAAGAATATATCGCATTCTACTAGGAAAAATCGGGAAAGCCTTCAAATCATCATTCTCCTACGGCTGCGCAGTTCTGATGAGAAAACAACTTTTGTGGGATTAACTTTGAAAACTGGAACGTTTGGCTTAATGGAAAATTACGAAATTCAGATACAATGATCTTCAACCTTTTAGCTTCCTTCTCCAATTGGTCTTGCATCAAAACGCCTCCGGAAAGTCGAATTATCACCAAAAACGTCCTGCATGTGCAGATTGGCTTAAACTGAGAAAATGAAAGTAATAAAGTTCTTTTAAGACCAATTCATTAACAAAACATAGGGATAAATGATATGAAATAATAAAAAATAATGCACTTATCAGAAGCTTCAGCCTTGGAAAGGATCTGGATCACCTTTTCCACCAGCAGCCTCAGCCTCAGCCTCAGAAACGGTCTGGATCGCCTTTTCCACTAGGAGCCTTAGCCTCAAAAAGGGCCTAGACTGCCTTTTCCACCAGCTACCTCACCCTTGGAAAGTGCCTGGGAAATGCCATTAACCCTTGCATTAGAATTAATACTTGCATTGCTACTTTCCACAGACCACCAAGCCTACCATCCAACATTCTACTCCAAATTCCTACTTACCTCATTAACATATCCCTGAGCCATCATGCTTACCTCCATTGCCTTGGTGATTCCATATACCATTATCCTCTATCCAAAGTTCTTTATATTTTGCCCTTCCAACCACTGCATACTCATCCGAATTGCTTGCCATCACCATCATCTATCTAATTCTCATGAAGGAAATCCCATTGCACATCCTAAAATGTTCCAAGCAAAACAACTTCTATTCCCAGCCGCCGAAATATTAGTTTTCGACTAGCACTAGCCCAGTATAATTCCCTACATGGAACTACTATTGCATCAAGCATCCAAAAAAAGCCAGAACCCCACGCATCAAGCCAACACAAAAATTACAACATGTCAAGCCTAACAATGCAAATCAATGCCAAGCCTAACAATGCAAGATCATCAATGCCAAGTCTAACAATGCAAATCAATGTCAAGCCTAACAAAGCAAAATCAAGCCAAGCAAGGAAAACTTTTAAAACAATGAAGCTAGCTAATCGATGCCAAGCAAGTCAAGCCTTCCTAGCACGCTCTGTTTCCCTTAGGAAACTAGCCTAAGCATACCCACCTTCCCAAGGGAAACTTACTAGCAGAATGCAATGTGCCATAATCAGCCATTGGAAACAAGCAGAAGCTCAAGCATGTATCTCAAAGCCTGACAAGATTTTACTTAACAAATCCCCACACATGCAAAGTAAATACCAATGTCATTGCAAGACAAAATATACCAAGCATCATGCTAGGTTCAACATCAGAATTCAAAGCTGAAGCAAACGGAGAAATAAAAGTGAGACAAAGCGCAGAAAGCCCCATACCCATTGTCTAAGGGAATAACTAGCCCTTCGGAAAGAAAGATGTAGTAAAAGATCATGCTCCGCCAAGCCTAATAATGCAAGATCAATACCAAGCCTAATAATGGAAAATCAATGCCGAGTCTAACAATGCAAATCAATGCCAAGCAAGGAAAACTTTTAAAACACTTTTAAAACAATCAAGCTAATGCAAAATCAAGCCTAGCAAGGAAAACTTTTAAAACAATCAAGCTAATAGATGCCAAGCAAGTCAAGCCTTCCTAGCACGCTCTGTTTCCCTTAGGAAACTGGCCTAAGCATACTTACCTTCCCCAGGGAAACTCACTGGCAAAATGCAAAGTGCCATAATCAGCCATTGGAAATAAGCAGAAGCTCAAGCACGTATCTCAAAGCCTAATAGGATTTTACTCAACAAATCCCCACACATGCAAAGTAAATACCAATGTCATTGCAAGACAAAATATACCAAGCATCATGCCAAGTTCAACATCAGAATTCAAAGCTGAAGCAAACAGAGAAATAAAAGTGAGACAAAGCATAGAAAGCCCCATACCCATTGTCTAAAGGAATAATTAGGCCTTCGGAAAGAAAGATGCAGTAAAAGATCATGCTTTGCCAAGAAAAGGAAAGTGAAGGTCGAACAAGCAACCAGCTAAGTGACATGCATATTTAGGAAAAACAAAAGACTAACCACAACTGGTTACCTTTCCAAATGAACACTGGAAGCATCAACCTACATTTGATCTACCGCAAGTTGAAGACAGTTCGCCATCTCCTTTGAACTCTTATGGCACATTTTCTTCAACTTGGACCTCTCATGCTCCAACTCCTTACGCTTGAGCTTGAAGGCATGCACTATCTCTCTTACTTTGGCAAATTGCCCTAAGATGCCTTTATCTTTCTTGAGGTGGAGGCCGAACATCATGTCGTGAAGCTTCTCTAATATCATGACCAATGAGTATACCTAGGAAAGCCACTCCTCGAGAAAAAGTAGAATGCAAGTTTCAACAATGCAATTACCTTACACCAAAAAGGAAATAGTATAAGAGTTAGGTAGAAAGGAAGGGGAAGACTAAGCCACAAAATGAGATCCCTTTAAAGCTTAGAGAAGTAACTAAGAGATTCTCCAGCTAGGGCCTAGAAGGATCCCTGCTTCTATAAGTACAAAGCATCAGTACGTTGTAAAGAAGGGAAACCCATGCAAGGGAAAAAGAACAACTATGGCAAGAATGCACCACGTAGAGCAAGCTTCCTCGAAGTGCAAGAAATCGTAGTTCTTTAGAGAAAAGCATTGCTTTCATCTTGAGCCTTCCAATAATCTTCCTAAACTCCTACAAAACCACCAAAACCATTAAAACCCCTAAATTAGCTATTTCGATACCATACAGCCAAGAACAACCTCTCTCATGCCAAACTAGTAGGCTTTCAGCTTCCACATCATTCATCATTAGCGTCTAAGGAAATACTTCATCAGCACCAAGGGAAACATCTCATCAGCACTAGAAGCACTTCATCGCTGAAAGTACTCAACATAACATTAGACCAAGCATCCAAGAGCTGCTGGAAAAAGAATAAAGCATTCCCTAGGACTTGCTTTTCCTTCGAGATGCTTTGGGCCTAGTCTTCGCTAACTCAGAATAGGGAACATGAAGGTTTTGACACGT
Organism: Pyrus communis; assembly: GCF_963583255.1. Lineage (NCBI taxonomy): Eukaryota > Viridiplantae > Streptophyta > Magnoliopsida > Rosales > Rosaceae > Pyrus > Pyrus communis. The sequence goes on along the minus strand of NC_084804.1, from coordinate 18,998,058 downwards.
CTCTTTACTACACAAGCCCATCATAGCCTTTGACAGAAAAGCCCCCCAACACTCTCCAAACAAAGCATAAGCACAAGTCTCACAGGGTTGTAAAATTGTTTTGAGTGTCTTCTTTCAAGCATGTTACAAAAACAGATTTTTTTTTCTTTTTCCTTTTGATTACATGTGAATTCGCAAATGACAATTACAACTAAGATTAACCAAAGAGAATATTAAACCTCCACCCATGTTTGCAACATTCTTTAACAGTCATGCAATTAGAAACCCAATCCTCATCATTGTGTTGGAAGTACCTAAGACACAAACAAACAACAAAATCAACACTTTTTGTTTTTCAAACTTTTTCCAATTTTTTTTTTCAATTTTCTTTATTTTTATTTTAATATGAAAAGAATGAAACACAATTTAAAATATTTGAACAACAACATTATTAGTGATAGGTGATGGAAATTGAAAAAAAACTCGAGCAAAGCAATCTGTTTTACCCCTTCTTCCAAGTTATACCAAACATGACTTCAATGTTTCAAAAATAAAAGTCAAACAAAAAACCAATAAAAGACATACTAGCAAACAAGACTCATAAAATAAGATAACCATGGAAAGTAAACACAATAAAAGAAAAGGGTAAAAGAAAGCAAATCCGGTTATAAAAGTCAAAAAATTATGTTGTCTTCGTCTTTGAACACATGGGTTACCTGCCAAGAAGCGCTTGCTTTAACATCTTCCAGCTAGACGATACCTCTAATCAAACTTCATCAAGGTCTGCAGCATGGAGTGGTATATCCTCCACAAAATGCTCTTTAAAATTTTCATGTATTTGATCTTTGAATAGAAGGTGATACTTCATATGATTAGGTAATAATTTATGTTAAGACCTAGCTACGTCTTCAGAGATTGTATAGAGGGAAAGTAGAAACAGAATACCAAATACAATTTCATTGACTGTTTATCTTTTGTTATAAACTACTATATGTAGTAAGTTTCCAACTCTTTCCAGAAACCTATTTGAGGATGGTAAAACAAAGCTCAAACCTTGCAATTGAAAAAACTCTTTCCAGAATTTACTCATGAACACCGAATCTCTGTCACTCATTATAGATTGTGGCATACCATGTAGTTTGAATATGTTGTCAACAAAAAGTTGAGCAACTAAAGAAGCTGTATATGGATGATTTAATGCAGTGAAATGTGCATATCCACAACTACCCAAGTCATAGTTTTGTCTCTGCATGGTGGAAGACTAATGGTAAAGTCCATTGAAATATCATGCCATACTTTAGCTAGAATTGGTAGTGGCTGCAAGAGTCTAGGTGGAGACAAAGTCTCATATTTATTTTGCTGACATATAGCACAACTAGCCCATCTATTATTGATGTCTTTCTTCATACCGTCTTAATAAAATGACCTGGAAATCCTCTTGTAGGTCTTTAAAAAACCTTCATGAGTAGCTTAGGACTTGCGTGAAACTCAGCAAAAAACCTTATCCCTCAAAGAACTCGATGGACTCAAAATAATTCTGTTTTTGTACTTTAAGAAACTATTATCAATACTGAACCTCAAAATGCCAATAGGAGCATCATCAGACTTAGATTGTACCGCCTACTAAGACTTAGCAATTATCCAAGTGCTTTTCTCAATGTGCCTTCTTAAGTCATCCAACTAAGAAAAGTAAGGGTAGGAAATGGCATTGAGTGCACCTGAATTATTAGAATTACCAACATTAGGAAGCATTCTAGATAATGCATCAGCAACTTGGTTATCACATCCTTTCTTGTAATGTATTTCATAGTCAAAACCAAGTAACTTGGTGACCCATTTTGGTTTATATTAAGAACAACATTTTTTCTTCTATTAGTAATGAAGTTATAATGCAACATTTTCAAAATATAAAAATACGTTTTGGACAGTTATAACTTGTATTGTTATTTATTCTATAAATTATGAATGATGAAATTATGGTTTAATTTTTAAGGTTATTATGGAAGTATGGTTTAATTTTTAAGGGCATTATATATCTAAAAAATGTACGTGAACTTTTACATGTGACCCTCCAAATAATTTTTCATGGATCCACCACAGATTGAAACCCAAAAAATCATTGTCATTTCCGTCCCAGACCTGCATCGAACTGCTGACGCCGTTGCACCACTCGCCTGCCACACCCACCATCAATCCATTCGCTTTTGAATAAGCCATAAAAATATTTCAATAAGCTGCAAATGAGCAACCATCTTCTCTCTCTCTCTCTCTCTCTCTCTCTCTCTCTCTCTCTCTCTCTCTCTCTCTCTCTCCCCCTAAAATGTTCTCTCTTATACCAAAAGCTTTCTCGCTTCCTTTTGTCTATATCATTGCATGTCTTATCCTAAAATAAACAGCCATCATCAATCATTATCACAAATCTGAGGCTAATCACCTATAAGTTATATAAAAAAAAAAAAAAATTTTGAAAGTTTTTGAAATTTTTGTCTTAGGTTTTTGTGTTGATCTTAAATTTGGTAAGTATCTCAAATAGAAGTGGAACATCGGAGTAGATCTCTCTCCACGCCCACCCTTTGGAATAGATTTTCTATGCTAGATTTCTCGAATGTCATCTCTTATTTTGTCTTGACTTTGAGACCAGAGAAAATAGAAGGGTGGAAAAAAATATTTGGTACCTACAGTTGACTTATCATCATTTAATGGTCAAATTAATATATTGATTAACAGATATATGACATTGTAATAAATTTGTAAGTTTTTGTAAGACATTGCAATATTTTAAACTTGTCGTATGAGATTGCAATTGCACTTGAACTTGAGGGTGCAAAATAAAATTCATCCTTACAACTATGAATCACAAATTTAACATTACAATAACTAGTTCAAAGTCATTCCTCCATGCTAGACTTGGCAATTTCTTACACGACTTGTTAACACAACACGTAAACGATAAGAAAATAATGGGTTTTGATTTTTTAAACTACTAAAAAACTTACTATAAAATACAATACTCTTAGCGTATATGTATATGTTGTATATTAAATATGTATTATTCTATATAAATTTAAAAAAATGTAAGTTTTATTTATTTATTTATTTTTATAGTATACTATAGGCAAAGAGTAAGATTAAAAAATTATAACACACATTAAAAATAAAAGTATCAAGTAATTCAAAAATACCAAACACATTAAAAAAATTATACTAATTCATTTACAAGTGTGAAAAATGTGAAAAGATAACCAAAGGCTCGTGATCGCATCCTCTATACTATGCATATGGGTACATTATCGTTTGAATTTTTAAAACTATACAAACCCTCATGAATAGTATTTTTAAGGGAGTTCAAAATAAATAAAATACATAATCATTAATGTACAAGTCTAAAAAATGTGAAAGTATATATAAACATGCAAGGTTTCTCAACTTTGAAATGCAACTCCCTTAACATGGCATATCCTTAAACATTTGGTATTTTATAGTAATGTACTAATGTTTTTCATTAGACTCTTATTTTGGAGTATGTAATTGTAATACTTAAATGACAAATGTATTTTTTATATTTTTTATATTTTTATGTTTTGCAGTAATATTTATGTGATAATATTATATGCATATACTAATTTAGTATTATGTTTTTTTTTTTTTTTGGGTCAAATTATGTTTTTTATTTTCATTATTTATTGATTTAAAGTATATTTTCTTTAACGGGTTGGGTCATATTACTTGATAATATTAACGGGTCGATTTTGGGTCAAGTCATATTACCCATTTACTTTAACGGATGTTACACAACATGACCCATTAAGATATCGGGTATGACACGAAAACGACACGAACATGAAAAACATGACACAAATGTCATGTTTACTCCATGAAGATGGCAAGCATTACATTTGAGGACCAAATGCTCATCCAATTAGATTAATTGCTCATCTAAGTGTGTTTATGTGCTAATTAAGTAGGTTTACTGCTCATCATATCATCAGACCAAAAATAATAGGATAACTTGTTGTTTAACATCGAACTACTATTCCAGTTAAAAATGACCCTCTAAATTATTTTTTGATAAATTAACCTCTTGAACTATTCAAAATCATCCAATTCACCCTTAATTGTTGGATTCAATAAAGTTTCATTCACTTTGCCATCAAATATTGGCACAACTTTACCTTTAAAAGTGAATCATGAATTGGTCACGTTTCTGTATTTGATGGCAAAATTATGAAATTTTATCGAATCTAATAGTGAGAGATTAATGGACTAATTTCAAATAATTTAAAAAGTTAAACTAATTTTAACTAAAACAATAGTTCAAATGTGAAACCGCACTTTACTCAAATAACAAACAATTGAGCAGTTCATTGAGGGAAGATGAGGTCAAAATGATAGATTAGTCTATGGTCCAATGTTTGTTTATGCCCTCCAATCAGCATTTGTCAAAGTATGGTCCATATGAGCTGGATGCGACATGGGTACCTATTTTTTTCTTTAATCAATCGAGAGAGAGAGAGAGAGAGAGAGAGAGAGAGAGAGAGATCAAATTTAATCTTTGAAGGTACAATCTAGTACACTGCCAAATTGGATGGGTTTGATAGTAACAATTCGAGGTCCCTAATAATGAATCATTTGGATGGGCTGTTAATACTGAGTGATCCAATGGGGAATGCACATGGCTTTTTAAAGTTTAACCTTCGTACCATACAGGTATACATAGGTGCGGTGGCCCTACTGGTTCATGTACTATATTGAACCACTAGGTTTTTCATCCTTCACATGCATGAGCAGTGCTAAGTGTGTATGAACACGCACGTAAATTAGTTCTGATCATTTATCAATGCATATACATATACATACATATATATATATATATATTAGGATGTGTTAACATTCAAGATCACGTTAAATGCGCGAGAGAGAGAGAGAGAGTGATCGAACATTTCATTCCTTTTCGTACATTTAGCTCGTTTATATAAAGTTTGATAATTATATACAAACTTATATGCGTCAATTATTATCAGATACGTGTTGATGAAAGTTTATGCAGCTAAGGATAAGTTTATCACTTATTCTTGTGCCCCTCTATTTGACCACCACATGCGTAATATACTTTGCTTTGTCTTTAACATTTTTTGAGAAATAAATAATAATAGTATTACCAATTAGAGCACATTGTTTAAAAATGGGAGGAAGGAAAACAAAAAATTTGAAAGGGAAGATGTGAAGAATGAAGGAAGTTAACGTTAATTGGAACTTTGGAAGTAGCACCAAAGATAAATATATGTCATCACAAGTGACCAATTTTAAAATGAAGCTTTGAAAGAGCAGTTTAGGTTGGAGTGCGCGTGAACGTGCAGACGTGTGTATATATGCGGGGAATTCTGCATATGCATATGCACACGTGCTCACATGCGCGTGTCAGTCCTTTTAGAGGTAAAGGGTAAATCTCTCTGCAGAATTTGGACAGAGAGAGAGAGAGGTGTGAATGTGGTTGCATGTGGATTCAAAAACACCCACTCAACTGAGCTTTGCCCCAAGAAATTTCTACAGTTTCCACTCATGCAGCCATGCCCTATTAAACTTTTAATTTGTGCTTAACCTTTTTAATTATTGTGGCTTGATTCTTGAGAGTAACCAATAACTTCCAAATACACCTACTTTTTGTCCTGCATTCTTTTGCATTGTGTATTTGGTTATGTCTAGATCTAGTCTAAATCTTATGTATTCTAATTACAAGTGAAGTAATAGTCAAACTACGCACATGTGAATATATCGTAAAAATTATGAACACATGGGTGATTGTCATTCATCAATAAGTATGAGTCACATACATGTGCAATAAAATTCACATAAATCTATGATATATTGTTATTCATGAGTACATGAACGACTGTTTTTAGCATTATTCATCTTTGCAATAGTACCAATGTTGAGAAATCTTTCGATAAACCTTAGTAGAATTACTTTCATAACACCCTTTCTAACTCTTACCAACTCTTACTAACTCTTTTGTATGTAGTCAATCACATAGAGGTAGAAAAAGTTGGCTTATATAAGGTAATTTCAAGCGGAAATTAAGGCGCTGTAGATTCCAAGCCAAATTGCCTAAACACAGTAAACCCTAGACATATGCTAACTAATAATATCAGAAAGGAGGAAAGTATCTTGAACTTGAAGAGTATGTGAAATTATTAGTTCAAATAACATGCGGATCATATAATTGCGTTGCTTTATATATCTACTAAAACATCTTTACAAGGACCACAAGATTGCTCGAAAAATCTCATACTTAAAAAACTCCCATGCCCGATCCAATCAAGCTAATGTCATCACCAACAACGATGAGAGAGAGAGAGAGAGAGAGAGAGAGAGAGAGAGGCAATGGCTGGTACTGATATGAAGGGATAGGTGTCCATATACTGGTCGAGGAAGGGGAAATGAAGGTGTGCCCAGTTATGTTAAGAGGGTACACAGTGCCTAGCTGTCTTAGCATGTGAAGGGATATTGTGCCTCTCTTATTTCATATTTTTCGTTCTTTCTTTCTAGCTATTTCTCTCTTTTAATTTTAATCTCTCTCTCTCTCTCTCTCTCTCTCTCTCTCTCTCTCTCTCTCACGCACCCACTATAATCCTCCTCCCAACTGGCATTTTTGATTCATTCTCACAAAGAGCTGAATGGGGAAAATAGGTGAGTCAGAGTCGGGACAAAACAAGTCAAATTATTCATCTTTTTCCTTTCTTTTTAAATTCACTCCACACTCTCCTATATGTTTACATAACTTTTGGTGTGTGAAGTCCAAATATAGAGAAACACATTCCACCAGTCCTCCATTTAGATATACCATATATCATATCTACTTAATTAACTAAAGAGAGATTAGAGAGAGAGAGAGGTGTTAATATTCATCTATATTATTTACCTATATATCTCTCTCTTCGTGTTATATTAAAAGGAATCGAAACCATTTGAGATTATAGTTTGTGAAAGGGAGAGTAGAAAAATGAATGTGTTTGCCTCAGAATGCAGTAGCGGTTGTGAGTCTGGTTGGACTGTATACTTGGAGCACTCTAATTATCTTTCTCATATTCCAAGTGCTTCACGCAGCAGAGATATGAATGGAAAGAGAAAGTCTGATTTTTGTGATATACAAGTTGATGAGGAGCCGGATGATGAAGAAGAAGATCAATCAATGGTTTCTGATGCATCTTCTGGGCCTCCACATTTCAATGAAAATGAAGTCTACTTTGATGAAAACAACAACAATAATAATAATGGGTGTTCTTATTCTCCTCAAATATCCAAGGATGCAGAAAATTTGAAGACTGGAGGAAAAAGGAAGCAAAGAAATAATATCAAAGGAAAAGGTAGGCGCTCGTGTGGTGATCAACAACAACAACAATCCTTTTTAGATGACACTGCTAGCTCTCCTGTCTTCAACTACTCCAAGGTAATTAGTATTTAACTAAGAGACTAACTATAATACTTCCATGCATTTAATACAATCGTCATCTAACGGTTAGATATAATTGAAGTGATAATATGTATTTTACACAATCACCATCTAACCGTCAAAATGGTGATGTATTAAATACATCTAAGTATTGTGGCCAAAATTATGTTAAATTTTATCAACATGCACTGATGTATCCATTAATGTGAATGGGTTTTTATCATATTTGATGGGGTCTTGAAATTTTTGCAGAATAACCTCATTGTGTCAAATAATCAAGCTTCTGAAAGCAGTGTTCTGGATTATTCACAAGGTTTCTCATCTACACATTTTCAGGTACTTGTTTTCGTTTTTTGCTTAGTTATTGTAAGATTTGTGTTTTTTGGGTTTATAGTTTAAAATGATTAATAAAAATATTAATTTCTTGCAGGGGAGATCTGCATACCAAGACCTGCACTTTGGTTTCTTACAATCTAGACTATCTAGTAATCCATCTGGAAATAACCAGTGAGTCCTCATTTGTTTTCTTCTTCCTTGAAAAAAATTATTACAATTTATGCATTAGTTTACAAATACATTGCATTCTTTAATTTCCCTTGTGTTCTTTAAACTGAACGAGCTTCTTTCTTGACATGTAGGTGGTTTCCAGGGTAGCTAGGGAATGGGAATGAGATATAAGGGAAAGGTTAAGGGAAAAGGGAATCTTCATCAGCTGCTGCTCTTTGTATTTCTACTAGCCACATGATTGTATGGCAGCTGCTGAAATAGTTGCTAGCTCTAGTACTAGGGAATGGTGGGATCTACAGAGGCTGCAAAAGTTAGATGGAATTGGATCTCGAAAGGGATCTTGCATGTTCCTTTTTTTTTTTTCATTTCTTTTCTATTTTTCTTTTACTTGTCAATGCGGTGGGAAAGGTGGTGCAAATGAGGTGACCTCTTTAACTTACTATACCTCCCCTACCACCTTTTCAACAATTTAGAAAAGGGCTAAGCCTTTTTATTTAGGCAGTCTATGTGTATCCAATGCAGCACTTAATTTTTTCGAAATAAGCTATGCACACTCATTTTCTTTTTATGTACATTTATGTTATTTTTTGTTCATTGATTCTTATTTGCATTATTCGACTTGAATATCATAAATAAATTAAAGTGTACATGAAAATACAAAGAGTGAAAATCGTTGTTCTACTTTTTTGTGTATCCTCATGCTATTTTTACCATGCCATTGCAGTGCCTAAAATGTCTCCAAGTTTTCTAATTCCATAACTTAAGGAAAACCAGAAGTCAAAAAATGGTTGTTTTCATAACAATTAAATGAGAAAATTTGAGGTTTAATATCGTGAGTTCTTCCTACTACTATTTGATTTTGAGTTTCTTTTCCAAATTTGTCAAAAGCCATTATTCCCCACCTAATTCATGTACTTTTTCAGCATAACAAGGAAGATAGCTGTTTCCAATAATTAATTAAACCAGCTAAATCAAATAGTAAGGACAAAAATGAAGAATCCACCTAACTCTTTTTGCTAGTACACAAATTACGTGATAAAATGGCTGAATCATCATCACATTTGATTAGGTGGGATTTCCTCATCAAATCTGCATTTTAGATAAAGCTTTCAATCAATCTGTCCAGATCGTAAAACCAAAATCTTGGAAAAATATAAAAATAAAAACTTTAGGCATTAATAAGGACAAGACCCTTGATGTCCCTAGTGTCCAGACAAATGCTCCATCCATGCATGCTGAATAATCATATACCTGTTCTCTCTTAAAAAATTTAGGGCTTAAAATGCATATGAAAATCCAGACAGGATGATGTAAAGTGTAATGGGTGATGGGCAGTCTAATCAGAGTATAGAAAAACGAGGGAGGGAAAGGCCAAACTAAAATGTTGGAATATTGATATGCATTTTTTCCATGATTTTTTTCTCTAAAGGCCAGGAGATCCTGCCTGAGATCTCCCTGACCCAATGGAACATGCCCCCATCTTGTTTAATCTGTGCTTCTTTATCTCATTTGGAAGGATCCCATTTTTTTATTTGTTATTTACTATTTTAAATACTATTTGTTGATGTAATTTTGTACACTCCAAGCTTGTCTGCTGTGAAGCTGTCATTGGACTTTATGTCATGACAATTATGTGTCATTCGTTGGCATTCTTTATTCCCTAAAATCCAATTCCTATTGGAATAAAAACTTTGTTTCTATTCAAAAGTTTGAAAGAGGATAAAGATAAAATGGAACTTGGGAATTTAGGATGTCAAAGTTGTCAAAATTCCAAGTCCTACCCACATGTTGTTTTGGGTTTTTTAAATTTGGGGTTTCAGTAATGGGAATCTTCCATGCATGGTCAATCAAAACCCAAAAAAAAAGGAAAGAAACATATAATAAAACAAAGAATGCAGATTGACTGCTTATAGTTAATGAGCTATTCTCACTTCATTATAAATTACAAACTGACATATACATAAGTGATTATAAAACAACAAAATGAAAAGTTATGCATTTTGTCAAATTATAATTTATCTATAAGAAGTATCGAGTTCAATTATTATTCTAAAAGAATATCCAGCAATTTAAAGCAATTTAAAGTCAAAGATATATATAGTGATGGCTAGTCATGTTTTGCCTCACTGCATTCCATCATATTGCAGAAAAGCATAGATAACTGGATAAGAATAAAAAAAGGTATGGGGGAAAACACCATTTGCCCTTCCAACCACCTACAAGACAAAACCTCCAATTGCTGCAAACATATTAGAATAAAGGGGGAAAGGAAGTAAGGGAAGGGTTTTGTTGTTTCTTATTGTGTTGTAACATTGAGTCCCAGCTGCCTCCAGTGCCATTTAATTTCAAGTGTTCCCAATTAGTAAGACAGAGTCTCAGCAGCTCTTATCGTCTCTTCCATGGACCTGCATGTCCTGCATGAAAAATTATGAATTAGTCAGAAGGTACCTGCACCTGCAGCTATAGGAGCAATGCAGAGATCTACCTTCTTAGAATTAGAGATCTTGATCGATGTCCATCAGATAGAAAGTGAAAGCTTTTCATCCTAGCAAAAGTTCTTAATTATTACACCCAATTATAGGGGTTGAGAAACAAATGTGGTAGATTTACTGCAAATATGTTCGGGGTTCGGCCAATGTAAACTTTACTGTGTACTTGCCCAATACCTATTTTTGTAGTTTTTTAGTTAAAATGGTCCATGAGATTTGCCTAACTCTTCAATTTAGTCTATGAGATTTGAAATCAATAGAAATAGTCCCTAAGATTGTGCACCATCAATATTTTGGTCATTCGGTGAAAAATTGTGTTAAATAAAGATCAAAATGACAAAATTACCCTCAATATAATAAACAATAGGCCCAAATGACTTAACAAAAATTGATGATATTTTTGTCATTTTATCCTTAATTTATGGAGATTTTTTAAGGAATGACCAAAATGATTGATTAAGGATAAATTCAGGGACCAATTTTATCGATTTCAAATCTCAGGGACCAGAGTGAGGAGCTATGCAAATCTCAGGAACCATTTTGATTAAAAAGCCTAAATATTTTCAAATTCGAATTTTTATTCCTTACTATAAAAAAATAAAAAATAAAAACCTAATATGTACAATCTTAGTATCTTACTCCACACCAAAAATAAGAGTTGAGCTTATAAAAAGTATGAAAGAAGATTGCAGTTACCACCGGGACATTTTTTGTGCATTTACCATCAATAATGGAAATATGTTAACAGATCAAACTACGGGAAAAGAAGAAAAACTAATTCTAAACTCATATTTTCATCCTATTGACACAAAAGAAAGAATAAGTCTCAAATTGTCAAGACAATTACATAAATGAAAGGGCTACATCTTGTCACAACTTAATTCTTACAAAGTTACAAGAGGCATATGTAAAAAGACCTAATCTTGAAAGAAAGAAAATCTTGTAAAAGTCAATATTTGGAATTTTACTAAATATAGGAATGATATGAAGTAGAAAATGAATAGCGGATAGCTTGGGCTAAATATCGTTGGAGAGGAAATTATAGTAATAATTCCTCAACTTTAATCTAATTGGAGCACTGGTCCCTTAACTAAAAATTCATGATTATTGATCACTTAACTCTTCAAAATGTGCAGCTATGGTCATTTTCGTCAACTCTGTTAGAACTTCCATCAAGATAAGTCACGTGCCACACACGTGAGGTTGAATCTAGTGGCAAATATGGAAAAAAAAATGAGTAAAATTGTAGCAATGATCTATCAACTTTAGCCAATTGGAGAAATGGTCTCATAACTTCAACCCAATTGGAGCAATGATCCCTCAACTTTAACCCAATTGTAGCAATGATCCTTCCAACATAACTCATTTTGGCAGAGTTGGCGAAAAAGACTATAACTACACATTTTGATGAGTTAAGGGACCAACGGTCATGAATTTTTAGTTGAGGGACTATTGTTACAATTTTCTTTAGGGTTGGGCTCAATTTAGAACAATGTTTTGGTTGTGGGCTCTAGTTGAGATTGACTTTTATTTTGGAAAAGCCCAATAGTGTGAATAGTTTTCAACTAATGAGTAGTGCAAAGTAAAAAAAAAAAACGAACAGTTGTTCCAAGAACGCATGTAAAACTGTTAACAATGAGCCCTTCTCCTTCCCTGTCAATCCCTCCCTGCTACAGGTCTCCTGGGATCTTGCTGCATGCACCAAGAACCAGAGGCCCTTTTCCCTTTCTGTGCAGTCAAAGCAGCAGCTTCAGCAAAGACCAAAGACAAACCCACAACTGCAAAGGGTTGAAATTTATTCGGGGGAAGAAGCAGTTGAAGGATCTCAGCACTTGGGGCATTGGAGGCCCTTGCAATTATTTTATCCAAGTATTCGATCAGACCCAACTTGTTTCTGCTATCAGGTGTTGTTCTGCATTTCTTTTCTAATTATATAATGCAATACATCCTCTGAATTTGATTGTGGTCTCAAATTCTGAAAGCTGATTTCTGGGGTTTTTTTTATTTTTTATTTTTTTTAATTCTGGGTTGCAAATACATTTATGCATTTTAATCTGTCTGAAATGGGCCTGTTTGAGATTGTTTTTGTAGAAAGCACTTTTGTTCATAAGCGCTTTAACCTAGTAGTCATTTTATTTGAAGAAGGTTGAATTTTTACTAAAAATACAAGTGCTACACTTTGAAGTGCTTCTCCAAAAAGCGCTTCTACAAACTAGAAGTGCTTAAAAAAAATTCAATCAAACGTAGTGAGAAGCACTGTTAGTTGGCAGAAAGCGGTTTTTGCTTCTACCAGGCCCATTGTCTGTTTAGCATTCCATCTGATCTTCTATTTTGCTTTTCATGAAGACAAAAAATTTTGCAGACAATTTTTTCCGAGTTAACGAGGTAAACTAATTTATTACAAACTGGAACCAAATTCAGTAAAATGGTTTGCTTGGTTGAAAACTATGCAGATTCTGCCGTGAGCACTCAATCAGGTTCGTTGTCATTGGTAAAGGCTCTAACTGTTTGTTTGATGATGTGGGTTTTGATGGTTGTGTAATATTGAACCGGATCGAGTTCTTGGAGAAGAAGGAACCTGGTATATACAGAGTTGGAAGTGGCTTTCGATTTAACCGATTAGGGGTGCAATGCTCGAATGAAGGATTCACAGGACTCGAGTTTGCTGGAGGAATTCCTGGTACTGTGGGAGGAGCTACTTATATGAATGCTGGAGCAAACGGGCAGGAGACTGCTAATGCTATACGTAGTGTTGAATTTGTAACAATGGATGGGAAGTTTCTTAGGTTTAGCAGGACTGATCTCGTTTTCAGGTATAGGTCATCTCCATTTCAAGTGATGGAAGAATTGGCAGCCATCATTGCTGTTACGTTTGAACTGCAGCATTCAGGATCAGCAAAGAGAAGGCAGCATGAATACATGGAAAGGTAGTCTAGTTCATCTAGAGAGAGAGAGGTTTTTCCAACGGGGAATGATTTCCGCACACTCGTTTTTATTTATGTCCCCTAATTCTCCTTTGATTTATTGAATCCAAATGCTAGAAATAATCAAGGGCGTGAGATATCACTTTCCTTGCACGTTTAAAATTCTTATAGGAAAAGGAGGTGATTTGCAGACGCTTATGGGTGTAGTGTGGCTAAATTTGCAGGAGAAGAATGTCTCAACCGGTTGGGGAACAAACTGCTGGTTCGGTCTTCCGCAATCCATTGGATATGGGAGTTGCAGCAGCTGAGTTGATTGAGAAAGCCGGGTTGAAAGGTTTTAGAGTGGGAGGGGCAATGGTATCCAAAGTGCATGCAAATTTCTTCAAAAACTGCGGTGGCTCAACCTCTCAAGACATGCTTCACCTCCTTGCTCTAGTGAAGGAAAAGGTTGATCAGAAATTTGGCGTGCAACTCAAGGAAGAAATCATATACATTCATCCGGAAATAATCGATGTGGACGGAAACAAAGATAGATGACTTGTGAAGACGCAACATATGTGTACTGCTGTTAAAAACATTCATCCAAATAAACAAGATTGGTGCAACTAAGACATCTATATTCAGTCACGTATCACCCACAAGCTCCAAAACACCAATATATATTTTACTTATACGCGCGATGCGGAGATTCGAACCTAAGACATCCGTCACTATTGGAAAGATAAGTAGCGTTAGAACTAATTTGTAGTAGCTTTACTTGATACATGTTGAAGTTTTACTTATTGTGCTTTTAACAAGTCTCCGTTGCAAATGTCAAACTGCCACTTCAAAGGAACATTTACCGACACCGCAGGACAGGACTCCGGTCACACACGACCAATCTCAAATTCAAGTTTGTTACATGTAAAACTCAAAATGCCATACAGGATGCATTGTGAGTTAAGTTCTGCCAATTCAGGCCGCCTAAGATTCCTCAAACTTCGACCCATTCTTCATCGGTTCCTCGACTAGTATTCCAGTTAATGGTCAGGAGCACAAGGTAGGAGGAGGGATCGAACCATTTAGATCCTCCTCCACACCCTGAAACATTATTCTCTTACGAAAACAAAGAACAATGCGAATGTGGATATTTATTGCGTGCATATTGGCATTACGTACAGTAAACGAAGAAGCTGCATAGAGTAGTGCTGGTGTCGCCAAAGGACGTCTACCAAAACACAGCATACACTTCCGTTTTAGGTACGTTCTTGATGATAAACAGCCTGTCGTCACTACTCCAGCAAGCGCTTATGCTTGCACCATCCAATAGCTATCACATATAAGAATATGGTCCCGCCAGTGCTGCCACCGATAGTCCAGAGGAACTCTCGCATCCCTGCTTTGTCTTTATCAAATAGCTCAATTTGGATATTCATGCCGAAGACACCAGCTACAACAACAAAGGCACTCACAACGAGGGTTGCTGTTGTCAACATGACCCCCATTTGCAGGAGATGGTTCTGTTTGTCATCCAACATTATGTTGATGTAATCCTCCGTGTCGTCAACATACTCCCTCAACTGCAAAAAGACAACAATGTAAAATAGAAAAAAACATATACAAAAAATGAAACACTACAAATATTAAAACGAACATAATGCATGAAGAGATTCGTTGATGATAAGAGGAAGAGATTCCATGAATAACGATGAATTACATAAAAAAATATTAATCCTTAAACTTCACAAGACATGATCTATATCTTTCATTAGGAAAAATTGTAATCAAACAGGCGAGAAAAAGAGTTCACATTATCTGCATCTCAATCATAGTCTCTATCAAGAGATACTATCGACGGAGTTAAAACTGTTGCAGAAAAACAGCGATTTCATAGCTAACTGTGAAGAATTTCCCTAAACCAAGGGAAAGCCTAACACTGATCATGGTTGCAATTCTCATATGCAACAACACTGACCATAAGACAAACAGATGTATATTTATGCTCCTCAGAAGAAATTGATTACAACAGATGAACCTCAACTTAGGAAAACCTTTACTAACCCACCTACTATCCAACCCCAATATTACTAAAATATGTTTAACCATATCTTTTGTATTTCTTTTTAATTTTACTAGCCTTAATGAGAAAGCGCCCATCCACTGCCATGGGCACTGCTCATGGGAGCAGCCCCCAGATACCAGCAATGGCTGGCGTTGTGAAGATGGCAATCGCTGAACTGACCTCCAGTGCAAGTGTTAGGCTGGCTGCTGGCATCACCATCCTCTATGTCACCACTCTCTATTTTAAATTATGTTCACTTACAGATATTTGAACTGAACAAAATTGAGAGGTAAAATGTACTTGCGTACCGTGGATAGCTTGTTTAGTGTACCATCAATCTGCACAAAATATGCCTCCAAAAGCATTTCAAGCTCTTCTACATCAAGGACCTTTCCCATAGCACTATGTGAGGAGCTAGTTGTGGTCACATGGCTGTCCCTTCTAAGATATTGAGGCCGGTGGTTATCACTGTTTTGAGGATCACCATCAAAATTCAAGGGATCCCCACCAGCTTCCGTTGAAATTTCAGTTGGACCCCTGATACAATACAATAGGAAAATTAAAGAAGTGAAGAACTGGCATTCCTCTAAATTAAAATGAGAATGAGATTATGAGTTGCCTTGCCTGTCATCCATGTCTGATCGTGGAGCTTCAGGATCCATGTCATCTCTCTCACCCAAGGAGGAAGTGGACGAATTTTCAAGATGTTGCTGAACCAACTTGTCAGTTAGATACATTTCCGCCATATCTTCGTCATCATCAAGCAAGTGTTCTAGTTCATCCCTCACCTAGAGGCCAACATAATACACAACAAGTTTAGCACCAAGCAAGTGATCTAGTTCATGCATTGGTTAATCCACGGAAAAAGCCTGACACCTATTTTTTACCATGAAAGGAAAGGGTCTGGATTATCAAATGCTATGCTAACCTTCTGAACACGGCCGGTAATTGCAACCAAGCGACTCTTGATTTGGCGGACGCGTTCTAAATTGAGAGTACTAATCTTTGAAGTGAGCTTATCTAAAGCTGGATGAGCTTCTTGTTCCAATGTCCGTGCCTATTATCAAATCCACAAAAACAAGGAAAACAAGTTAGAAAGGATGGAACGGATTATTGAATGAGGCAGTCTGGAAAATGATATTCACTTACTTCATTCTCTAAGACACTGCAAGCAGCCTCAAGGCATGCCTCCAATGCAACAAACTCAAAAGGCAGGACCTTCAAACCATCACGATTATCCTCCAGACCTTGCTTCCCAGTTGCCTCCCCTTCCCCATTTCCACCAGCCGCTCCTCTCACCTGTGCATCTGCCTCTGCTTCTTCCATGCCATACCAATTCGATTCTTCGCCATTGCCCTCCTTCACACACCCAAAATTAACAACACAAAACCAAAATCACAATTAAAAACAATACCAAAATCACAATTAACAACACAACACAACCCAATACAAAAAATCACAATTACAATCGTAAAGAACGGTGATTAGGCGAAAAATTGAAACTTTTTGGAACCTGGGTTTTTGCGGGTTTGGTGGTGGCTTGGTGGTGGCGCAAAAGCCGCCGCTGAAGCTCCTCAATAAATGGAGTCACAGAAGGGTCTCGGGAATTGAGCAGCAGGACCTCCTGGGCGGTGATGATGGCCTTGATGTGCTCCAAGTTGATCACGATAGCTCGCTCTCGACCCAGAACCGTAGACGGGTATGAAAGAAGCGGGTCCAGGATCCGAAGGTCCCGAGCGGGTAGACCTGTACGCCGCATGATGGCGTGCTTGCCGACCTCTACCACCTGGGCTTGCCCGCTCGAGTCCAGAAGCAACCATGGCCGCACGCCAAGCCCCTTCTTCCGTAGACCGCCGGCCACCGACATGCCCAGGCCGGGCATAGTGGGTCGGGTTGCGTCAGGGTCGTCCTCAGCTGGGGCTGTGCCCGACTTTGATGGATGGTTTGTGGGATGAAGGACTCTCATGGCTGTAAGGGATTGGGATTTGCGGGCCGATCCCTCCTCTCTCTCCTATCTCTCTGTTTTGCTCTTTCTCACAAAGATGAGACCGTTTTTATCATGTGTCACTTTCCTAGTTGATTGCATGCCCTGGTGCGCAAGATTTGATGATTTTGGGTTTATAAATGGTAAACAAGATTAATATCCGACTTAATTGCAGGATTGGTTTTTCAATTTTAATTAACAGGATTTTATTAATTTCATTGAATTATTGTAATTAAATAAAAAGAATTGTTATTGGTATTTCAAAATTTTCATTTTGCACTCCAAACTTTTTATACTAGAAATAAAAATACACTTGTGAGGAACGTAGATGAAATTTTTGAAGTGCTAATAATAGTTTTCTAAATAAATCTGTGAGTATTGGCCTATGAATTTACTATAATGTGTGACAATTTATGTAAAGTTCACAGTAAATAATGTGTGACAATTTATGTAAAGTTCACAGTTAACACTCATGAATTTTTTATTTCAAGGACTAAAACTTCAATTGGGCCAAATTTAGGAACTAATCTCCAAAATTGTCTAATATTTTTATATATTTTCTATTTCTTGGCAAAAAATAAAAAAAATAAAAAAACTGGGAGCTTACTTTATTTCTTTCTAAAAAATAACGATATTTATTAAACAATTTTAACAATATATCAAACACGTGTACAAGATACGAAATTCAAGATTACATAACTGTAAATGCGACAAATCCAAATGACTAAACTAACAACTAAAAAAACCATAACACCAAAATGTAGCGTAACCCACTTATGAGCTAACAAATCCCAAAACAACCAAAACCCTAAATGAATCCATAACCCCAATCATGACACCCCGAATCGAAAATCTAGTAGCACCTAAGTCGAGGCGTGCTAGCCATCACCCGGATGGGTGACGAAGTCATAACTAAACCTATCAACTATTAAAATCTATTGAAAATTTGGCAAAACTTCCCCTAAAATAGGGATAAATCCAAATTAAAATCCCTGGTAAGAATCACATTTATTTCAACTCATCCCCGAAGGACCACACTTCATGGGTCTACGACTCTCTAATACATGCATAATCATATGTTCAGGCCATAATTGCCAAAATACAAGTTCTACTAATAAAGCTGATGTTGGAAATGTGCCCTAAAGCCAATCATATGATGATACTTTACGGACATTTCACATGTTAAACTAATCTAGTTTAATATAAAGGGCAAAGATTATTGTTTAAAACTGTCTCATATAAATGTTATATGCTTAAGTGATAAGTCCAAGGAATATGTAATTGGAGAGAATGCGATCTAAAGAAGTTAGATTCATGAGACCATTCTTTTTCGTATACATATCCTAAACGTTCCTGATCATAGGATTGCCAATTGGCCATTGACAGTCCTTTAAGATCAGTACGTACTATGTCTTCTCTTAGAGAGAGTGACAGGCCTCGAGTCATTAGTGTGACTGAAACCAAGACAAACATGTAGGTGCTCAATAGAGAATGAGTCCACTGAACGCGATCAACAAGGAGTTCTTATACTCATGTCACATGAGAACTCAAGGTTGGGATAATGCAAAGTAGTCATTTGACCTGAGGCATCATAGTTGTCTTATGGTTAGGTCCTTGATCTTAGACTATCTCAAAGTCACTCTATCAGAAGGTGTCCATAACATAGTTGGGGTTAAGCCACTTAGTCATGGAGGCAAGGCAAGTTAATGTGCAACAATGGATCTCTAACCTTCAAACCGTTTGAGGGAGAATTCTCTATGATATGATTAAGAATCTCTGGCCAGAGTATGAATGAGATTTAATAAGTCATTCCAAATCACATTCAAGGTAATCATATAAGTAAGAGAATCAAATTGGATAGTAGACATAAATAAACTATCAAACCAAGCAATGTGGTTAAGAGTATTGTATTAGAGAAAGACCATATTGCATTGTAATCCCAAATTGAATAGGTTCTCCACCTCTTGTGATTAGCTTGGGTAGCCATGACATACTACTAGGTGTCACTTATGGTTTGTGGAAGCCCTAAAGGTGTATAATCACTAATGGGAGAATTGAAAAATAAGTTTCAATTCACATTCGATTTGAAGAGTTCTAATCGTCCACTGCCTTGCTAAAAAGAACCTAATGGATCGTACACCGTGTAAGGTAGAGATTGAAGAAATAATGGAGATGAGTAAGGATAATTAACTTGTTTAATTATTTAATTATTTATGGCTAGGATTAATTAATATGTTAATTAATCAAACGAATAAGTTCGTTTGAGTAATTATTGGACCTTAAGGCCCATTGGGCTTAGAACCGTCAAGCCCATTAACTTAAGTTGTATGACAACTTAATGAATAAAGACTCAAAAGGGCCCAAACATCCCAAATCCTTTAGAAGGTTGGCTATATCATGAATGAAAGGTTTTTTGGTACTTTTTGTCACTTAAGTGAAGTGACTATATAGCCAAAATTCATAAGGGTTATCTCTTAAGGAAATTGAAGTGACTATACATCAATCATGTCACATCCTGGCCCGGGCCCCCATCACATCCCGAGCTCGACTCCACCGTAGCACGATATTGTTCGCTTTGGGCCCCGATCATGCCCTCATGATTTTGTTTCTAACAGCCTGTTCCTAAAAATTATGATTTTTATAATTTTAATAAGTGAAGTTACGAAAATGCCCTTCGAGGCAAAGTGTTGACTTTTGTTGACTATCGTGTCATGTTACTTAAGGTTCGTTTTCTTGGCATATTCTTGTAGTACGCATCGCTACAGACGCACAGGGCGCAAACAGGGCGTGATTTGGAGTTTTAACAGAAGAGTTATTAATGTTTAAAGTTAGGGATATTTTGGTAATTTTATTTAACTTGGAAGGCTCCAGATTTCTGGAGCAAAGATCTGTGAGGCCACGTGTGTGGCTGGGATGGAAGGAATGAAAGAAATCGACTGCTGGGATGAGAAGGAGAGAAGAGAAAGAAGGAAAGGAGGGAGGAAGGTGACCAATCAGAAACATGAGCAAGGAGGGGAAAGGAGAGAAGAAAATGAGGGGAGACACGAGTTGGCCCGTGTAACCCGTCGGGCATCACCCCCACCACCGCCTTCTTGACATTTTTCCGTTGGTTTTTCGCCGATCTAACCCTCACCACCACCCAAAAACTAATCCTTATCTTCCCCTCTTCCATTTCCAACTAAATTTTATTGGGTTTGAGCTTGAATTCAAGTAGAATGAAACCCATGGGTGCCCTGGCGAAATTCGACGATCGTGAAGTTGACCCAGCAAATTACCACCACCACTAGGCTCCCCTCAACCTCAGGAACAAAGCCCAAGCAATGTTTGAGGCGTTGGAGTGAATTTGGTGGTTGAATCGAACACACCCAAGTTTAGGGTTCCGTATGGTTCGAGCTAAATTGGAGCTTTTCCCGGTCAAATTGGCCTTAGTGACAGGTATGAAAGTTGCTCTACTCATTGAGATCTTCATTCCTGTAAAATTTGAGAATTTTTAGAAATAGTTGAACTTTTCGACGAGTCAGGGCGGCCAACCGCCACCGGCAACGGCGCGTGGCCAGTGGATCACCGATGCTATTTTATGTTAAATCTATACATTGATCTTAGATTTGATATCCATATGATGTGATTTGATTATTGTGAATCTAGTTTGATTAAGGTACGTTGCTTGGTAGAAATATGAATTGACGATCTGACTGTTGGATTGTCACCAAAATTTAATATGTTTTAGTACGTAATATTTGAGGATCGTAGGAACTTATGGATCGAGAATCCGATGCACAGATCTTCCCGAACTGGATTTGTAAATTTGTAAAATAAAACGTTAACCGCCACTTAAATTTGCAATTGGCGGAGATCCAACCGTTGGATCATAATGAAATTTTAGGATGATGTTTTAGAAACATAATGTGGATCTTTGAAAGTTATTGATCGGAAATCTGAGGAGCGGATCTTCCAGATTGAGCTACGTAGGTTTGTGGACCCTACCATCGATCTTTGACCCATGGTTGACTTTTGGTCAATAGGTCTCAAATCATTCTAGATCGTCCTTGGGGGATGTGTTTTATGTAAATTACATGTTCTATCAGTAAGGATTCTAAGATGTGATTTGATATTTGTTTTAGGCGACTGTCGTTCGAGACATCTCGATATTTACGTTAAGGAGTTGTAGCGCGGACTCCAGGTGAGTGGGCTTTTGATTTTCTATATATATGTATGTAACGTTTTTCCTAAAAATTGTTTTAAATGAAATGTGATTGAAATGCCATGTCATACTTGCGTTATATTTTAGTATATGCATTAATGTTGTCATGCATAATGTTGCATGATGCTATGAAGCCGAGGTTAGTTACAGATGAATACATTATGATGTATATGGTTATGCCTGGATGCATTTGGTACTCATTATCCTACACCCTGGTGTTAGTGCTCCGCCCGAGTTCAGGGCTTAGCCTTCACGTGATCGTTCACCTCCCGCACCACATGCTCACCTTGGATCCAAGGCAGGTGCCAACCTGTCGTATAAACCATATTAGGTGGTATCGACTCATAGGTGACTTGCGATACTTTGCACAACCTTCATGTGATTGTAGCACTTGAGCGTATTTATTTACACATAGCCTGTCGTACAGACCACATTATGTGGTTCTGACTCGTGTGCAGGAATTGTTTATGAGTTATAGATTCAGCCGTACATGTCATGTTAGGTGACTCCGGCTGATATATCTTTTATATTGATTTGCATCACTTGGCTTACATATTTATTACTGAGATACTTGACATGGCACTCACTTTGGTTTTCATTGCTCTCAAGCCTGATTTTTATTTACGTATGTATTATTATTTTCTGGAAAATTATACAGGTTTTACGGTGAGGGGTTATTATTTTTGGAAAGAGAAATGGTTCTAAAAAGCTTTGTTTTTGCCCACTCACATTTTTTATTTTTTTGCCCCTCCAGGTTTTAGCTACTGAAAGTTCGTATCAACAAGGATTCTTGGCGAATCTCAGTATGGGTGGCTACCTCTGAGGGTATGATCCTTACCCACACTACTGTACTTTACTTAGCTCTGAAGTCGCGTGTGAAATGGGTTCATTCCTTCTCACAACGCACTCTGGTCTTTACGTACTTTTAGGTTCAAATTTATTCACATTTTCCACATCATTATACTTTATAGCTTCGTCACCTTCCAGGTGTCAGCCAGCACAGGTCGACTTGGAGTCCCAGTGGACATTTCGGTTCAGGTGTGTCAAATCATCCTCCAAGGTCACTCATCTCTTCTTCAAGTCCCTCATTGGTGTGGAAACTTAAAGGTTCCCCTTCTTGGGAACTTGGAGAATCCATTCAACCATCATCCTCCAAGAAATCTATGGAGCTAAGAAGTAAAGAATGAAGGCCCTCTCTCTTAGGTGATTAGCCTTTGCTTATGCAAAGAGGATTCAACAAAGGTATAAAATTTCTCAACTCACTTTGTTCTTGAGTTGAGTCTTGGTTCACCACAACTACTAGGCCTTGAATTTCATGGGTAAAGTTTTATATTTGAGTGCCTACAAGCATGATTCCACTTTTAATTGTTAATTGCATGCATAGATGTTGCTCAAATGAACTTGTTTTTCACAAATTATTTCTTCAAGTGGTATTAGAGCATTGGTCTAGTAGTTGGTGAATCCTTGTAAGCATGTGTAGAAGTTAGTAATAGAATATTAGGGTAAATTTTTTTTTTATTCTTATAACCAAGACAAAAGCCAAGAGTACAAAGGAAACCCACAAAGAAAGTAAGCAACAAATAAACTAAGGACATAAATAAGGTAATGAAGGGGGTACAAAGGGATAAGACGTCGCAACAAATGCTATAACGTTGCCTCCTTCACTACCGATTTCAAGGAATTGAGGAGGGCAAGATAAACCATCATTGTTTAGAGCATGAACGAATGAAGATGGGGATCGATTAACCCAAGTGAAGTTGCACATCTCTGAATTTCTTTTCGACACTAAACGGTCCGCCGCCATGTTGGCCGATCTTAAAACCCAAGACCAGCGATAAGCATGAAAAGACTTCCCAAGCAGCATGATTTTCACTAAGGTAGGAAAGGCCTCCCAACTGCCTATCATTGAAGAGTCCAACAAGCAAGAAATATTTTCCTTTAAGTCGGACTCAGCAGTAATCATATCCATGCCTAGAGAAATGGCAAACTCAAGCCATATAAAATTGCTACACCTCCGCCGTTACAACACTCGGCTCCTTAATCTTCAACTTTCTTGCTGCAACAAATAGGCCATCATTGTTTCTTGCGAGCATGCCCAATACCAATGGTAGTAGTCCAACTTGTATCCACGTTTAATTTTGTAAAAAGGGAGCAAGGAGGAGACCAACGTACCAACGTAGAGTGCACTATTTGTTCCATCCGAGGGTTCACACTAGGTCCACAAGAGACCTCCAAAAATGCTCTAGCCGTAGAAAAGATAGATATAAGAACTTGTTGAAGTGTTATGACCTTCTGATTGAAGATGTAATTACATCTGGCCTTTCAGATATGCCAACATGTAAAGTAGCATGTGATAGTATCCTTCTAATTTCCACATTCGAGCCAATATTAGAGCTTATGAGGAAGGACAACCAATTTGCCAAGGTGGAGATACCAGCCCGATTAATTTTGTAATTTAGAGGACCACCAAACCAAATGGTCTCCACCCACGAGCACAAGAGGAAAAGATGCTCCATGGATCCATCATGGGCATTTCAAAGAGGGCACAACAGAGAGGGAGAACACCGCCGCTTAAAGAGATCATCCATGGTTTGCCATAGCTCGATTCAAAGCCCTAAAGGAAAAATATTGACTATGTAGAGATCATTTGAGCAATGCATGCATATATTAACAATTAAAAGTAAAGCATGAACTCAAAAACAAATCTAAATCCCATGACATTCATGGCCTAGTGAGTGGTGAACCAAGACTCTTTTCATAAAAGGTAAGATGAAAGTTTAAGCATTCATACCCTTGAAGCTCTTCCTTGTTTTCACAAGGTTATTACCCATGTGAGGACCTTCATTCCTCTTCATATGCTCCATG
Source organism: Pyrus communis (assembly GCF_963583255.1). Lineage (NCBI taxonomy): Eukaryota > Viridiplantae > Streptophyta > Magnoliopsida > Rosales > Rosaceae > Pyrus > Pyrus communis. Next base: position 18,973,618 of record NC_084804.1, on the reverse strand, counting down.
TATTTGGCTCATTTGCTTCTTGTTAAAAGATTCTCCAAGTTCCAAACTCACCACACCAATGATGGAGATGTGAAGGTGAGATGAATGACCTAGGAGAGATTTGATGCTAGTGAAATCTCTCTAACATGGCCGGCTATAAGGAGAGGAATGTGTGATTGTTGTTCCTCTAAGATTCCTTTCTTACAACCCTAATAAGGTTTGAGTTATAAATACCCTTTTAGACCCACTCAAATTTGAGTGGCATGATGGAAATTAAAAACTTTTCCCTTGTTTGCCGGGCCATCTAAAGTCAATGGGCTGTTTGCCCCATTTAGTTTAAGTTGTTACACAATCTTAAGCTTAATAGGCTATATGGATCAAAATTTTTTTGGGCCTCGAACCCTGAAACTAACTCAAAGCCCAATATGAACCTTTTGTATAATTAATTAATATTCGACTGTTATCAATTAAACTATTTAATTGCTTATGATAGGAGCATATTTAGGCAACTTAGTTGGCTTGTTCTTGTGCATTTACGTTGTTATTTCTTAGTTCTTTAAGTCTTTTAAGTTATTTTCGTATGTTTTCAGTTTCTAAGGGCTAAAGGAGCAAAGAAGTGCATTTTGGAGCCTTTTGGAGCACTTTTGGGCTAAGGATGGATAACTTATGCTTGGAGCCAAAGTGTTGGACGAAATTGAAGGCCTTGTAGGCACTTGAGAACACAAAACAATGGCCCTAACCCAATTACACAACCTTGCTGTGGGCTTAACCCTATTTCCCTTCCTTTGCCGTGCAAGGGGGAGCATTTTGGGTCCATTTTATGCACTTAAACCCTAGCCCTTTAACCTTGCAGCCACATGTTTTCCCATTCTATCATTTTCTGCACATTCACTTCCATATTCCCTCTTTAATCCACATGCATTCTTAATCATTCACCCTAGCTTGCAGCCACATGCATTCCCATTCTATATTTCAGCCACATGCACCCATAATCACCCAAACAAGCCTTTGCCGTGCCTTCCATCCCATTTCCAGCATTCCCCTTTGCATTTTCAGCTTTCCACCAACCAACCTAGTTGTCATTCCACATGCATTCCCTCTTTAATCATTCCCTCATAGCTGCCATTAACATGCTCTCCCATCCATTCTCTCCCTATAAAACCATGCAATGTATTCATACACACCATTCCCATTCAACACAAAACAATCACACAACACACCAACACAAAACAGCCCATTCTTGCCGTGCATCCCCTTCCATTTTCTGCACCTTTTCTCCTCCATTGCTTCCATTTCCACCACTCCCCACTCTATTCCACATACAAATACCCTCCAAAACACTATCCTTAGACCTTGTGCCGCAACAAAGAGGAAGAGAAGAGGGCCTAAACGTTCATACAATTCAAGTTTGAGATGTTGGAATGTTTAGGTGTTTCTTTTCCTTTGATTTCAATGTTTAATTTCAATTCTCTTTGTCTTGTATGTATGAGGAACTAAACCCCCTTTAGCTAGAGGGTGATTCGAAACCATGTTTATGCTTGCAATATGAATTGATTACCTTTGGTTGGAATTTCATAAGTTGTGGATTCAATTTGTTTAACTGTTTGATTGATAACTTATTTATCTATGTTTATTAAGAGTGCACGCTTAATTTTCATGCATGAATACGACGCTAGAATATAAGTGAGTTTCACCTAATAGTTATGAACTTATATTCACAAGTAGTGGAGGTTGCTTATAAACAATCGCGTTAAATGAATTCTTGGCACTAGTTTCATGCTCATCATAGTAACGAAGGCCTCGTCAACACTTATAGTTTTCATGATGCTTAATGATCTTTGATTGTATCTTTATTGTGCTTTTCACGTAAAGGACTTTTGGAGAATGTTGTGAATTGCGTTGCGCAAACCCATCCAATTCATTAACTTAAAGGAGAACTTGACGGTTAATTTAAGCGGACCTAATTAACCCGGGGTGTTGAGTTTCATAATTTATCGAAAGACCAACTGAAAATCATCTTGTATGCAAGTGTAACATGTGTGGAGAAGAACCCCTTAGCTATTCCATCATCCATTGATTCATCACAATCTGTTTTAATTATAATCTGTCCATTTAATTTAATCTCGTCCAAACACAATCCCCCCATATTTTGTTGAGTCTTAGTCATTCAAATCTGTTTATTTTGTGTCTTTAAGCATTTGGAGTCATAAACACTTTCAAATTCGTCCAAATCAAGTTCTAGTTTCTGTTTGAGTCAATTTGATTGTTTTAGGCAGTTTGAGTGTTTCAATGCTGTTCTGAGTCATAGTAGTCTTGTTAAGAGTCTTTACGTTTAGTTTTTATGTTTTTTAGTCAATTCAAATTAGATTAGCACCCCTAGTTAATCCCCGGTTAGAACGATCCCTACTTACATCATTACTACAATTGTCACAAATAGGGTTTAATTTGTGTGCGTTTAATTCTCGCATCAGCTTATCCATCTCATTGATATTTATTCACACTTATCCTTACACTGTGTATGATCTATTAGGTTCTAATTAGCGAGGCAGTAGGTGATCGTACTCTTACTAATTGATTGTGAATTGAAACTTACTTTCAGTGCTCCCTATGATGAAGATTAGTGATTGTTAATCTTCAGGGTTTCCACAAACCATGAGTGACACCTAGCAATATGTCATGGCTACCCAAGCTAAGTAGAAGTGGTTGGAGAACCTATTTAGTTACAACTACAATACAATACAATCATTCTCTAATCAGCCCAATAAGAAGTGCCATATACCCAGGTGACCCACACACAATTTTGCAAGCCCACAATTCTAATTCATGCGTCAATGATGTGTTTTGAGGAGAAACCAACTTCCACCTCTAGAGAGTCATCCCACCACATGCTTAAACCACCAGCTCTCTCGATTAGGGAAACATTAAATGCCTCGAGTAAACCATACGTCATCTAACATCTTCAATTCTATGATCGTTCATTTTTGTTTCAGTGAGAAATATCATAGATGGTCTATACTTTTGAATTGGCCCATGTAAGGCCCTAATTACTCTGAGCAAACCAAGACCACGGCAGTTCCACAGTAGGTGTATCATGGTGACATTGCAGCTGTTGAATGTTATCCACAATCGCACTAAGAACCTTCCTCTGTTTTCACAATCATTGCTTTTTTCTCCGCCTCAAAGATCTCTTCCATGTAGTCCCAGAACTCCTGATAGGCAATAGGAACTTCATGCATCTTTTCCTTAGCATATATTGGCCTTTTAGCCTCCACGCACCTCTCCCTCAAGCTCATATTCTGGAGTCTTGCCACTGCCTTCTTCTTGCCCTTAGAGCTACTCTCTCCCATTTTCACCTTTTTTGGGGTGATTATACAGCCTCATGTTCCTCCCAGACCAAGCCCATTTTAGAGTTGTATCCCTACCACCAGGTTAAGGATAAGGATTTGAAGTTTGTACAACCTCCCTTCATCCTAAGGAAATGTTCATCCAAGTATCCAATAAGTCTTTTAAAACTTATTGAAAATATAAAATGACAAAATGAGCTATAAATCTATTTTATGTCTAAGTGAGAGTCGCGCCTTAGGCAATCGACGAGTGCTAGGTAGGTCTAGGCGGGCAAGGTGGTGCCTGGGAATGTCTAGGTGTCCTTTCTTATTTTTTTAAATGTCTAGAGATTAATTGAGGTGATGATCAGCTGCCTAGCTTAGGCGGAGACTTTTAGAAAACTGGTATAAATTCAAACTCAACAAAGTCTCTTTGAAGATAAAGCCCTAGAAACAAGAACTCATAATTTTTTTTCAAACACCCTCAATATTAATCAGAAATTAAAATAACATTTGTAGAGAAGGGAAGGAGAAAGATGAGTTGAAGTAGGGAACAGATTAATTATTGTTTCTTTTGGCTAAAAAAAAAATATTAGTTGAAGTAGTGCTTCCTGTTCAGCCACATAACAGAAAGTACAATCGATTTTAGTCGAGGTAATGTTTAATAAATCTCATATTCGGGTTTTTAAGCTTGGTGGAGAACTTGATTGAATCAATGAGCTCGGAGTCGCTTTATGAGATTTTCTATTTGCTGACGGGGATTTCCATGCCAACGGATTTAGGGTAGTCTATTGGGATAAGAGAGCATGGGAAAGGAGAAAACAAGGGTGATGTGGATGCCATAGATGCACTTTTTAATTCGAAAACTTCATTTTAATCCTAAAAAAAAAGATGAGTTTTGGATTACAACGTTGTGTAATTATATATTGATGCTTTATTTCTTTCTTCTTTTTTTTTTCCCTCTTTTTAATGTATTAATTACATTTCATTTATCAAAATATATTTTGATGTCTACAATTAGGTAAACTAATATATATATATATATATATATATATAATAGGAATATACCATTAGTATAATGTTCATTTAGGTACATTAATTCATTTGATGCATTTCAGTATATCCATTGATACAAATATGTAAGTACATTAATTCAATATAATACATTTTAGTACAAACATTTTAGTACGTACATTTCGGTACATATATTTTAGTACATACATTTCGGTATTGACATTTTGGTACATACATTTAGATTCATTATAATATATGTTGGTGCAAACATTTTGGTACAACCATTTTTGTACAGTTATGTATTTACATATTTATGTGTCACTAATTTCTTTTAATATTTTCTTATTTATGGTCATTTATTATTGAAAGCACTAATCATGTGCATATAATAAATTTTCATAAAAGTACACTTTAAGGGATTAAATTGAATATATAATCTAAAGTTAGGTTTTTTTTATTATTTTTTTTTATTATAATTTATTTATTTAAATTCTATTCTTTTGCAAGGACTAATATTCAAAAACCCCTTAATCCATGTTAGTCAGTGTTGGACGGAATTAATAGAAGCAAGGAAATGAGAGCGAACTCTGCTGTCAGTATTTGTAGGGAGGAAATAGCTAGTTGTCAAGAGAATAATGTAACCACGTACTAATCATATCAAAACATTGTGTAGAACTGAAGTCTGCTGTCTGCTATTTGTCCCCCTCCCTGCAAAATTGCACACGGGAATTAAATTTGGATGAGTGCCTATATTTGCTTTGAGTATATTAATTTAAACAAAAAATGCTTCCTAGAGGCAACGCGTGGACTTTTATTTAAGAAAGACAAGACTGCCCTTATTAAATGGGTAGGGCTCTTAAATATCCCCACATGCAGCTCAGTATCCCTGGAAGTCTAAGCAACTGATTGCAACTACCCATAGCTCCCCTGTTCATGGCAATGAAAAGTAAAAAACATTAAAGATAGAGATTAATCACCAAATCGCATATTTAATGCATTCCCAATTGAAAATTGACTCCATCAAGTAAGTAATCGCTATCTCAATCAATTAGGGAGACTTCCATCATTATCCCAAGATATTATTTCTTAATTAATATCTTGGGAATATTATTTCCATACGCTTTGGCCAATAGGATGCCACCATGTGTAGGGCAAAACCTTAACATTATGGCCGGCCCCTTCTTATTTATAAATACCTCTATCTCTACCAAATTTCAGTAAGCTTTACACTCACTCTTTTAAAAGAAACTAACTTAGGCATCAGATATTCATTGGCCTAACCTCCCCATCTTGTGGACGCATGAGGCTTAGATATTTTTATTTTTTTTATCAAATGTGTTGATTATTTTGTAGGTACATTTTCGTCAAGATCGACGACGGCGGAATTTGCTACCACAAATTGGTATTTCTATTGAGAGCTTGATTGAAATACTTGAAAAAGAATCTCTCAATTGGTTTTTGGAAATTTCTACATTGAATTTCTCATATGCAACATCATTTAATTTTTCTTAGAAAATTTTCTTGATCAGTCCCGAGAGAAAAGATACAATGGTAGAAAATTCCGAAACCACGATGAGCAGAACCCTATACGTTCAAGGATTTGGACCAAAGTATGGAGATAAGGATGTGGCCCCACGACGACAGTCATCGAGGCTTAACACGACGACATAAGAAGCCTAACCGCTCCAGAACACCATCATTGTTGTGGCCACTAATAGAACCAATTTTGCGCTCCTCTGTGAGGGCAATCGAGTACCAATCTGACCAGCCTGGAAAATAGTAAAACTACCGTTAGCAAGCCTAGGGCCATGAAGGAGGGGGTATGTGCTGGCAAAAGCTCTCCGACGGTCAAGTTAGTGAATGATTTTAGACTTAAGCAGTGTGTAAGAGAATTTTAATGTGTTACCATAGATGAACTCTAAATGGGTGTATTTATATTGTAGGGAGAGAAATCTTTCAGGATAGAGTCCTCGTTCTAAGTCGGGAGAATCCTAGAAGATATCTAGAAGTAAATATTGCATCCTGTTAGGAGTTGTGATTACTTACGGCGCATGCCAATTCCTAGATTGTAGGAACTCCAAGACTTATATAATTTGATTGTGTCTATATCTGGATAAGATCCCGTGCCTTGCAGAGCAAGCATGGTTATCCAGCAAAGTCGCTAGGACTTCGCCTAGTGCCCTTGAGTTAAGTGATGATGGCACCGCTATTTTGTCTAATATAGCTCTGCCCGAAGCTGGTGAGTCCATGATCAGACTTCTAAAGTAATTGTATTTGGATAACCTTATTACGACCCTGGAAAATCATAGTCCCACAGCCACTACTGAGCAGCCCACGACAATGACGATTGCAGTAGTAGCAGCAGCCCAAGTCGAGGCTTATGCGTATGGTGCAATAGCGGAGCATCAAGGGTAGGAGGCCCAAACTAGAGCAGATGCCTTAATAGGCCCAGGGCAAGAAGCTCATCCCACTTGCTGCAAAAGCAGCCCAAGTCTAGAAGGGGCATGCGACAGCTGAACACGTAGCACATGCCAATGGGCAGCGGCTCACGCGTAAGCCTAGCAAGTCCCAGCTCACGGCCTAGCCAGCTAAGCAAGTTGGCCTGCCTCATGACCCACTTCAACGATTTACCTCGCGACCTAAACCGGTCGAAGACCATTTCAAACGATTTGGATTCTAACGACTAGACCATCATCTGAGCTATTCCATCCCAAATGGCTAACAACACTTATCCCGGCAGGTTGTTGACTTAACCAGCGCCTTCGTGTAGTAGACGACCTTGGTGAATCAACTCATTGAGCGTATCGAGACACAACGCACCCCACACGAGGTGTCTAGAAACAGGACAAGGTCGAAAGGTCCTTACTCTTTCCATCAGCGTCCCAGCAAGCAGTCTTTCAACCCGCCACGAACCGAGTGTTCGGGTAGTGTACTATCTCAGCATAGCCCTCGGGAAAGCGTCTTATTCTGCCTTAGTGTATAATGAAGCGTTCATTCCCCGTTTGTCCTATGAGTCAGTGTACATTCGAGGTTGAGTCCGCATTTTGACAAGCATTCCAGACATTTTCAGTGAAGCGTCCATTCGCAACTAGGCCTTTAAGGGGATCATCCTATGAAACACCAGAGTAAGTAGTAGCACAAAAGACAGAAAGAAACACGAAAGTAGTTCAGCTCGAGTTCAACTAGCAACCTACGCCAAGTGTAACATCGAGCAGCTCTTCACCAGCTAGAGACGAACCACATGCATTGCGACCGTGGCACAGATGAACAGAACAAGCAAAAAAGTAGCACAAGCTAGTAGGTCAGCAAAGGCAAATCCAAGAGGAATTACAAAGGCTCATAGTATAGCAGCTGCACAGATTCCAGTGTTTTGAAACCATTGACGATGCGATTCGAAGAGCAGGTCACCATTCACAGATGAGATTGAGCATACAGAGCCACCACAGAAGTTTGGCCTACCACATTTCACCCTTTTCAAATGAGATGAAGATTCATATAGGCACTTGAAGCATTAACGCAATACCATGATTCTTTACGGCAACGAAGACGCTCTCATGTGCAAGATTTTCACCACAAAGTTGCGGGGCGAGGCACAAGAATGGTTTCATATCCTACTGTCGTGCTCAATCTGGAACTTCCACAAACTTTTGTTGGTTTTCACTAGAGAATATTCGTCTTATCGCCCGATCAAGAAGAAGTTTCACCACTTATTCAACATGAAGAAGGTTCCGAAAGAGTCGATTTGCACGTATGTTAAGAAGTTTAAGGCGGAGAAGGCAAAGATCGTCAGATGTGACAATACCATGCAAGCTCAGCTTTTAGGAAAGGGCTCCCAGTAGATTACCCATTTTTTGGAGAGCTAATCATGGGCAATGACTTTACTTTGGCAAACTTTTATGCTTTAGCAGAAAAGAACTCTGGGATGAAGCCAAGCGCGCCCAGAAGCCACCTGAACAGCCACGAAAAGACTCAAAGCCAGTTCTAGAAAAAGATGAGCGAGAAGTAGCTCAATGACAAAAGCAAGCCAAAAAGCAAGCGTAGGGACCGATCCTCGGCGAAAATAAGCTCAACACCTAAGGTGTTCACCAAGTTCTCAATCCCGATCAACTAGACCCTCTATGAACTCAAGGGCGAGCCATGGTTCAAGATGCCACAACCTATGAAGGGAGATACTTCTAAGCTGGACCAGTCGAAGTATTACGCATTTCATGGGGGGTTCCAGACGCACAACCAAGGATTGCCTCACTTGGAAAAGGTATCTTGAGAGGTTGGTGAAGGAAGGTAGATGTGATAAGTATGTCAACAAGCTAGCAATATAGCCAAGGAAAGGCATAAATATCGATGCCGAACTCCTGACCAAGACAATCTAAATCAACAGCATCTTCGTTGAATCTAAATATCTGGGGGCCACCAACAATTTCAAGAAGAGGAAGATCTAGCAGGTGAGATCGGTCATCCAAGTTCAAGCCATAGATGCTGTACCTGGACCGATCATTGGTTTCACTGAGCAGGACGCTGAAGGAGTAGACTTTCTTCACGAAGACGACCAGGGAGGAGTTTGTTGCAGAAGCAGGTAGTCTTTGTGTTGAAGACATTAACTGATAAGAAGCATGTTATGGAATTGCATGGGTCTATTTAGACTTGATTTCGTGTCATAATTTAGATTTTCGCGTAGGATTAACAAACTAAACCTTTTTTGTATTGTTGAAGCGCAGACTACTCTTGATAAGGTCTCTTCTACTTGTTATAATGCTTTTTATTTATTTATTGTAGTTTTAACGGAGTAGGTGTTGGAAAGGCTGGTGGCCTTCGTTTTTTCTGGAAATCGAATGCCTTGAATATCAATATAATCTACTCTTTTGATCGTTTTATACAGGCTATTGTGCATGATCTTGTTTGTGATACAAGTTATCTAATTACTTTAGTGTATGCTTACCCTAAAAAAGAATTACAATATGAGTTATGGAGTAAAATTCTTACACTGAACCCAAATAACAATCCTTTGTTACTCTTGGGAGATTTTAACAATATCCTAAACGCCGAAGAAAATTTGGGAGGGAATAGAGCAATAACTAAGTGCATGATTGATTTCAATAATTTTACAATGGTGGTAATCTGGTCTCTATACCTGCTTCCGGAGTTCCTTTCAGTTGGACAAATGGACATAAAGATAAATCGGTAGTCTTTGAAAGGTTATACCGTGCGTTTGCTAATTTCGAGTGGCTAAATATGTTTGAACATGTTCATGTACACAACTTGCCAATATTTGGCTCGGACCTTAGTCCTACCATATTTCAATGTAATAATATTGGCCATAAAAGGAAGAACTCTTTAAAGTTTGAGGTAATGTGGCTTAATCACTCTGAATTCAATCAATTTGTTATAGACAATTGGCAATGTAATATCTCTAGGCACCCAAATGATATGTTTAGAGCGTACGCTGAAAGATTTAAATTCAATGTGAAACGGTGAAGCAAAGATGTCTTTGGTAATGTGCAAAAGCAAATTAAACACTTCATGACTAAGCTTACAACATATTGTTTATTCCACACATTGTTATAAATCTACTCCAAATAAATGAGGACCTATAAATCGACGGGTACTGCATCAGAATTACTGACTACAAAGGGTAATATGCAAACCACCTACTAATCATAGCAAGACACTCTTCAGGTTTGTACTCTGGAGCTGTGTGACCGGCTCCCTGCATGAAGAGAAAATTTTAGTCGGCTTTTGCTCTAGCAAACTCTAGTATCTATGAAAAATTAAGTTCATAAAGGTTCTTGGCTTCTTGCCTTTATAGTCGTAAATGTCAACTTGTAATTAGTTATGTGTGAGTACTGCACACTGTATCTAAAAGTAAAAACATTATATGAGGTAAGCATGCGATAATTGTAATCTAAATTTATAATTAAACTCAGTATGAACGGGGGAACAAAGATTATGTCTTAAGCGAAAATGTAGCACCAACCCTGCAATCTGCCCACTGACGAACCATGGCCTCCAACGACTGTCAACAGTCAAGTTAAGCGACTCTATCCAAGCAAGAGTACCCACATATGGAACTACCATATCATGATCACCACTGTTAACAGAAATTTTGAGTGCCGAAGCAACGATCATGCGATATATACGGAAACACATTGTGTCAGATTCTGTTAGAAAACTTCCCTAACGAAAGAAAATTGGACAGATATATTACCTGTAAATAAGAACTCTATAGCCTTGTTTTATGAGGTTCTCATGATATACAAGACTAGAGGAAACATCATTTATATTTGAATCTTCTAAGCTTTTATTGCATCTCACCCATTCTTCAAGGCTTCCCTAATTGTCATTTAAAATCGGAAAATTAAAGTCCCCTGAAATGTCATGAGAACCTGAAATGGATTTTTTAAAATTTAACCTTTGATTACCTCCTGAACATGAAGAGCATCTTGAACAGTTCTTTCATTTGCCCAAATTTCAGAGAAGATATAATTGTAGTCCTACATTAAAACAAGGAAGATATGATTAGAGTTCACTTGTGTTTGTTTGTGTGTGCGTACGGAGAGATATATACCCGACACCATGGCCTCAGAAGTTTAGAAGAAGTTAAGAGGATATTTAGAGAGTCCTTATCACTGAGATGGTTCGGATTCCATATTGATCCTCTTGATTTTGGCAAAGTTACTGTAGTACACGTAGATTCCAGTATGTGTCCAAGGTATATGTCTTCCGTGCACTGTGAATTCAAATGTAAAGTCAGTATAATGATTCCAGATTACATAAAAATGAGAAGTACTTGCAGAAACCAAGAACCTTATTGTGTTTCCACCCACCTCGTTGTAAATTTCAAGATCAACCACACATAATGTGTTGTATGGATCCACATTGATATAATCTCCGTTGCAATTTGTTTGAAGTGACTAGCAAAAATGTGAAAATTTGTAACTTGAGAGACGTTGTTGTTTTATTGAGAACTATACATATAACTTAAGAGCTAAGATCCAACAGTTTGATTAAAATATAGTTCAGATTAATCTGAGTAGCCACAGTCCAATCTCAACTTGAAAACAACAGGAGGCTATTTCACCTGGTACAGTTCATCTGATATAAGTGCTTTTAGGTAAGCAAATAAAATTCTGGAATTTTCATCTTTTTTCGGATCTGTCGTTGGATTGCCAAGCACATATCCCTGCATCCAACATATGGTCAGGAATTAATTAACTAAAACATAACAGCAATCATTCATATTCTAATTGAAGAAGATGTACTTTGATATTCATTGGCGGCATATTGTCATCATGATTACCTACATATAAGAAACAAACAAAACAACTGCGGATCAATACCCAATGTGTTCATCTGCCACATATTGAGCATGAAGACTTGATGAATGAAATGCTAATATATACTTGCGACACTGAATTAAGTAAAGGTTGAATGTAAGAGGAAGAACTATGCCCAATGGGGTGATGAAAATAGCTTACCATCGGATATTTCTTGAACGATAAGAGGAATAACTATCCCCGAGTAAGAATCGCCACCAATATAGAGTGGATTGTTGAAGAACTTAGGGTGGTCCATAAGCCACTGCACCAATACACGAATGTAGCCAAAAACCTTGTATGTGCTCAGACAGATTAATGAATACATTTACCATGTTGGTAGCTAAATATATCCTCACCTTTCTTAGAAATTCATATGTTTGTGCTGCTGATAAAGTGTCACTCATATTAGCGTATCCTCTCCAAGTTTTTGCGTATGAGAATCCGGTGCCGACAGGCGCATCCACAAATATTATGTTGGCAACCTGAAATTCTTGGGTTATTGACAATATTTGTATGAAATCCAGAATAACTCAAAGCTGCAGCAATTGATCTCACATACGAAAACACAAACACTTCGAAGGCAATTGAATTAGTGTTACGCACCTTTGTCCATGAGTATGGATTCAACTTTAACTTTGGCTTGTTGCCAATGGAATCTGCATAGTCAAAGGATAGTGGACCTACAACAAAGTAAGGGTTATATAATAAAGATGGTTACAATAATTAAGTTTTGAATAAAATGACTTGCAGCAGACTACGAATGTTCATAAATTGTTCAAAATTGTTTCAATTGGAAATTTGGGAGTAATATATGTTCACTAGACACCTCGTAAAAACTTTTGAATTATAAACTCGTACTTATAGACGTCTACTACACAGTACAAGAAAATAAAATTCATCCATCAAACTCTAAAGAATTGGATTAAATAATGAAATTACACATTTCAATTGTTGAGATGGTCTGTTTTTAGAATTTTTGTTGGTAAGTTGTTGATATTTGATCCATAATTTCATCAATGTTTGATCAGCATGCCATTTTTATTTGATTTTGATCAGTTTGACATTTAGAATTTGTAAAATTCTCATTCATGTCAATTTTCCCAAACTATATGGGGCTCATAAGAGGCTTGTAAATATAACTCAGTACTACGATCTAGTGGTATTCCTCTTCTTTTATAAGTGAGAGGTCTTAGCTTCGATTCTCACCAAATGCGAATTTGAACCACATTATTACTAACCAATTGTAAGGCATAACTCACTCCTTTAGTGTAGATAATATCGTTTGTTCAAAAAAAAAAAAAAAAACAACAACAACAACAACATTGAACCTTACACTAGAGATCTCATGTTTGATTTTCTTTCTCCACTATTGCTTGCAATTGAGATGTATTGCATTTAATGCCCCCTCAACCCCTCCTGCATTTAATGCCCCCTCAACCCCTCCTGAAACTATAATTCAGTCTTGGATTAAAATTAACACGCATGTTCATGTTTCTTCGTGATTGTGGGATCCATTACCAAAATGTAAGCAGAAAAAAATTAACGTCATATACAACTTTAGTTTCATTTCACCAATGTATTATAATATAAATAATAGTGAGAAAAAATTGGAGAAATGGTCCTTGAGTTATGATCAAACTGTAGCTTTGATCCTTAAACTAAAAGTTCATTAGATTAGTCCTTGAACTTAACAGAACGTGGAGCATTAATCCCTTCATACTAACACCATGAGATTTTCTGTTAATTTGATGACTTGGTCTTTGTGGGCTCCATATTTTCTGTTAACTCTCTCTCTCTCTCTCCCATCTTCCCTTCCGCCTCACCTACTCCAAACCCCATCCACACCATTGTAGCACTCTCCCAACAACCAAAACAAAAGAAAGTTTCTAATCCAAATTTGGAACACATCTCCCTTTGCAAACGAATTCACAATGACATCCATCCACGCTGTCTAGACAGGTAAGATTCAAGAATTTGTGGGATGCGGGTTCGGGTGAAGGCGGTAGTCCGTGGGCTACAGGTTGGGGTCGGCTGGGGAGTGGGGATTAGCGATTGGGGGTTGGAAGTGGGAAGTTAGTGGGGAGTGTATCAAAGATTAAAGTTGAAGGGTGGGCTGCGAGAGTTGGTTGGGTGAGGTAGGCCTGCAATTTTTGTTTAACAATTTTCACTAACATGTAACCACGTTTAACTAAAATTTAACGGAATTGGTAACGAAGGACTTTTATTAAGTTCAAGGACCAAATAATGAATTTTTAGTTTAGGGACCAAAGTTACAATTCGATCATAGTTCAGGAACCATTTCTCTCATTTCCTCTAATAGTGAATTATATCCTCAGAAATGATGCAGACAGTGAATAAATTAGCAAGTACCAAAATCATCTGTAAAGAAGCACAAGGTGGACTGCATAAGTACCTATTTCATATACGAGTGCAGAAAACGCAGAACAACCAGGACCTCCGGCGAGCCAAAGCACAAGAGGGTCATATTCCGGACTCCCTTCAGACTCAAAGAAGTAATAAAATAGCTGCACATCTTCCATGTCGCCTACTCCCACGTACCTTTTGTATAATAAATTCAAATTCATGTAATTTCATAGTCATCTTCCGTATTAAAATAGTTTTGAAAAGAAACAAGAAGTACCTACCCAGTTTCAAGTTTGAAGGGGAGGTTACCGGGAAAGCCGGGTAGGGTGGTGATGATATTTGACGTTGAAGCAACATTGGTGCTCAAAAGAACCACCAGAAGAAGTGCTTGTGGCAACATGGTGACGACGCTTTACTTGCCGCTAGTTTAATCATATATACACGATGGCATGTACTTTCTCTGTATTGTTTAACACATTTAGATGGACTTACATACAAGATTAGGTGGAACCTTTGTGATCATGAGAGAGAGAGAGAGCCTCTTTGATTCGGGTTAGTTTGAACATGCTTTTAAAATAATTGAAAGCGTTTTTAAAGAAAATGTTTTTAGGTTTCAAAATCACTTAAAGTGTTTCCTGAAAGAAGCACATAAATGGTGCTTCTTGCATAAAGCACTTTAAGTGCTTTTCTAGAATTTAATTGCATTTTCACTAAGGATTAGTTCTAAAAACATTTTCATAAAAAACGCTTTCGGTTATTTTAAAAATACATCCAAACGAGCTCTCAATTATTGCTAGTTTTATAATATTAGGTGATGATGACGATGTTTTATTTGCTGCTAGTCTCATTTCATCATACATATATAGGATGTCATTATCTGTTTGCCGTTGCACATAATAAGGTTTAATTTGGGATTGTTGTGTTTTTTAAAAAATTTGATTTTGTTGTGCTGTGAATAAACTGGTGTAAAATAAAACAAGTGAGTGTTTGGTAAATTTTTTTTTGTTGAAATTTTTTTTGTAGAAGTGTTTTCAACAAAAAAAAATAATGTTAAACGAGTAAAAATGTACAATAATCCAATATAATCTTTTGTTTTCCTTAAAAGGCGGATAATCTAATATAATCTTTTATTTGTAACATTTTTTTTTATCTCTACTAATTAATAAAACACTCTTTGTTAATCAAAATTCTATGAAATTACTAGTTTAATTCTCTAATTAAAACAAAACATGAATAAGAAATATGGGGCATAAATGCAATTTTACACAACCAAATTTTATTTTTTTTCTTTTTAAAATTTCACCTACATGTGATCTTAACATATCTCTAATTATAAAAATAAAAAGAAAATAAATAAAAAAATAAAATTTGCCACTCCCACATTCTCTATCACTCTCTTCCTCTCTCTTTCTATTTCAAAAACAAAAATAAAAAAATTTCTCACACACTTTGTGTGTGCCCATATGCTAGTAATTCCCTCTCGTTTTCTCCGTCTAACCTCTCTTCTTTCTCAGGGAGAGGGGGAGAGAAAGAAGCGAACCTGCAATTTGAAAGGTTGGGATTCTGGAAGACTAGTTCAACAAGAATAAGAAGACAAGGATCAGATTAGTCACCTGGGCTCTCCTAATTTGCGAAAATATGAAGAAGCATAGCATTTTATGAGGATCCAAATGGCCGAAGCTTCGAATTTGGGGGCAAAAAACCGAAACCGAATCCAAATCCAAATCCTAATCTGGTCTCGTCGGAAAATATGGTGGTGTTTCTCGGCGTGGTTTTGTCAGCGTGGGAGTGAGAGAAGATTGGAAGGATGTCGACGTCATTGAATCTGAATCCTAATCTGGTCTCGCCGGAAAATATGTTGGTGTTTCTCGACGTGGTTTTGTCGACATTGGAGTGAGAGAGGACGAAAGAGAGACCTGGGGGAGTCAGCGACGACGTCGATGTCTTTCCAGTTGGTTAATGTGTAATTTATTTAATTGTTTAAGGTCATTTTGCGTATTTGACAGAACATTAGTTGGAACCACGTGATAATCAGATAAGATGACCCTCTATAGGTCCAGTTGTCCTCTGTCCTCTAAGGGGGCGTTTGTTTGCTCTCACTAACTCGGACTGGACTGGACTGGACTAGCTATTAGTCCAATACTGTGTTTGTTCCATGCTGGGACTAACATTAATGAGACTAAAGGGGACTAGCATGGGCAAAACCCTTCACTAAGAGGTCTTAGTGAGATCCCCCAATAACCATGGGACTAGCTAAGACTATCCTCTATTTCTCGTCCTTGTCATGCTCAACGACCACTCCCGACAGACTCCTCGTCATCGCCGGCCACATAGATCAATCATTAACTTCCCGACTCTCTTTCAGATCCATTTCACAACCAACTTTCATATAAAATATACCAAATTGAAGCTGGGAGTGACAAGATTACGATTTTACTTGAATCGAGGCCAAAATGTGGTCGAATGTGGCCAGAAAATGGCCTGGAAGTCCCGGCCTGTTTGGGCTTCTTCAAATCCATGACAAATTCGAGCATGCAAAGCTAAGATCTCGGTCCAGGGATGGTGATGAATTTTTTGGTGGTGCTAACTTCATCCAATTTAATGAGGGTTGGCCAAAAAACGCATCGGGAAACCTGCAACTCGTCGGGAAAATTGGAGCCGTGAGGTTCTGTTCGAACAACGCATAGCTAGAGAGGGAGGGAGGACAGAGAAATAGAGACTGGAATCAATAAGGAGTTTGACCAGGAATGAGAAAGAGACATGAATTGAAAGGTCTGAGAGGAAAAAAAGAAGAAGAGGGTGGGACGATGAGAGAAGAGGAAAAGAGTGGGATGGAAATGGTAGGAAAAGATGGAGAAAAAGATAAGATCATAATAAAATATTAATAATTTATATATTAAATAAAATAATATTAGAAATTGTTATTATCCAGCTTCTTAGTCCAATACTGCATCAAACGCTTCACTAAGTTAGTCCAGTTTAGTCTAGTCTAAGCCAGTCCAGCTTAGTCCTTGAAGCTAATCCAGTTCGAGATAGTCCGGCGCAACAAACGCCCCCTAAAAGTCCAATTGTATGTTACCTGATCAGCATAACGCACGGCATAATCAAAGTTTTACAAGGACCACGCATTTGTGTAGCCATCAAAACATGTCACAAAATTGAACTGTTATCGGTCCCAATTAATGGTCATCAACAACCGATTAGCCCAAGCCACTGGCTTTGCGAATACGTGTAACCAGCCTTGAGAAGTTAATGTTAAAAAATGTAGAACTTAAAAAGCTTTTTCTTAGCTATGTTTCTTGAAACTCTATTTTGATCATACTTTTTTTTTTAAAAATTAAAAGCCGTCACATTATTTCTTGATATTCAAAATTCGCTTCACATTGCCTTATTTCTATTAAATTCGTTTCATATCCGTTAAATTTAAATTTTTGTTTTTGACAAGCAAAGATAGATTGGCATTTCATTAATCATTTTAGAAACAATACATAAATGTCAATTGGGTACAATACTTCAGTGATCAAGAAATGATCTTAAGGTGAATTTGCTCAAGCAAGACAATAATAGTAAACCCCTAGACACCTACCACATGTACCAGACTTCACATGTCACTATACAAAGCTATCACAAAATGATAGATATAACAACTTATACCAACTACAAAGGGTCACCGCCGAATGGCGAGACCATATAAAATCATCACGGAAGTGAGACCACGTAAAGTCAGATGTGACAACATAACCCATCGCTCAGAGCGAAAACCATATTCGGCCAACGTTATAGTGTGACCACAAGACTCGCTAGGTGAGAACAATATGACTAAACTAATCTAAACTAACTTAAAATAAACTAAACCAAACTAAGCAAAATAACTCCGTGAAAGGAACCACAAATTAGCACATTCCGATGGAAGGATTGGACAATTTAGAGAAAACCACTGCACATGGACAGTCCTATCAGCAAGTCAAAAGCAAGGTAGCAGAGCTGCACGTTGAGCCACAGCGATGGAGATTACAGATCTGGAAAGCCGCAAGCGGCGGGACAACCAAAACAGGCGGCCCAGACAGGGCAACGCCAGATTAACCATCCAAGGCAGTGCAACTACATCGAGCATGATAGAAGGCGGCGGGACCGCCAAAACAGGCGGCCTAGACGGCACAAAAGGCGGTGCACCCACAGAGATGGGGGTTTCACAACACAGGGAAAAGACACCGGAAGTGGCTCCGACCCACCAAGCAGCCCCAATCCAAACCTAAACCCCAAATCGAACCCAAACAAAGAGAAGACCTTGAGATGGTATGACCCGGATCTGGAAAGGGGACCTGAGATCATGGAAACAACCGTGCATAAAAAGGTGGGGAAGAAGAAAAGGGGGTGGGGGAAGCTAATGGAGGGTGGAAAGAGGCGCGGGGTAGGGGCCGGCAGAGGGAGAGGGAGGGAGCGGAACGGGAAGAGAACAAAGGCGGAAAGGTTGGCAGAGGCTAAAGAGAGGAAAGAGAGACTAGGAGGAGGGTGAGGAGTGGCTACCGCCGACCTCAAGCCGATGCAAGAGGCCGGTGGCTAGTATTGTAGTTAAGAGAATTCCGTTAAATTTACTTAATTGTCTTTAAAGCTGTGTATATGCCAATATGTAATTGATTACTGAAAATTTCGAGGACGAAATTTTTATAGAGTGAAAGAGTGAAATCTCATTTCTGAATTTTACAATTGTAATTTACGTATTTCGTATTTGCGAGATTTTATATTATTCTCGTGAATTTGATTTAATTTAATTTAATTTGGTTAAATTTTATAATTTGTGTACTTAGTTACAAAGTTTGAGTAAAAAATAATCACTTAAAAACCGTACACCTTTCGAGGTCACAATTAATGTTTCTGAATAGATTTCCCTGAGCATATAAGCGAAAATCGTTCATGAATCATAGCGACAATGAAGAAGTTAAGAACGTTAGAACTTCGTTTAAATAGTAAAATATGGTTTTAATATATATAAAAGTTTCCATTAAAGTGGGGGAAGGGACCAATTAGGAGTGGAGAAAGTGGGCAGCTGCCCAAGTAGTAGGAGTGGGCACAGTTTGGTTTGATACGGTTTAGAGTGAAATCGAAACCGAAACCGAAATTTTTTGCGGTTCGGTTCGGTGCAGTTTTGAAGCCAAAACCGAAATGAAACCAAACCGTTTGGTTCAGTTCGGTGCAGTTTCAAACGGTTTTGGTTTGGTTTTTAAGAAAAAATGTACAATTTGCAATTTAACATATTAATAAGCATTTCCCAATAGCAATAGGAAAAAGACATTTGTTATGTAAACAATTAGCATGTTGCATGCAGTTGTGAAGGGGTGTCCTTTACAATGATTATCATAAAACAAGTTGAATAACTTTGAATTCATTAAACGTGAGCGAAACTTTCATACTAGAATATGTGATATCATGCTTCAAATGAGTGGATTTCATTAGATCATTGTTCGACCCTTGATAGCAAGATTAGTCCACCCTTGTACATATATGTGTGTGTGATGGTATAAAATAACAAAGGTCCTTCAAGTTAAAGAAGGAAAGAAAGTGATGAATGATGATATTCTAGTGTGGTTGAGTCCATACTAAGTGTATAGATTCTAACAAACAACCAATTAAAACATGAAATCTAATATGGACATTTAATTAAATATTTATTAATATTTGCGGTGCGGTTCGGCTTCGGTGCGGTTTTCAAAAGCCAAAACCGAAACCAAATCGTTTTCTATGTTGCGGTTTGGTTTCGTTTTCGGTTCGATTTGGTTCGTGTTTCGGTTTCGGTTTTCGATTCTAAGTGCCCACCCCTACCAATTAGAAGAAGAGAAAATAGGAACCCAGCAACAAAGCTGGATCCCCTCGACCCGTTTCTCTCTCATGCTAAATTGATTAACTTTTTGCTTCCACACCATTTTTTTTTAAATAATTTGTAGAGACGAATTAGGCGAGATTAGCTATTCGTCAATAGTCGTGTGTGAGGCATCAACCCTCTCCTAAAGGAGAAAGGACCGTTGCACCTAGAAACCCCCCGCCCGTCCCCTTTCTACTAGATTTTATTAAGAAGAAAAAACGAAAAGTAATACAAGCGGGGGAACTAGATCAATACCCGCTAAAAACAACTTTTGAAGCCAAACCCTAACAAGAAGTAGAAAACTGCTTGAGACATGAAAACCCAATTACAGAAAAACAAAAAAAAAAAAAAAAAGGTAAAACCCATCCGAACAAAATCAATAATTGGGGTGAAGAGAAAGATTATGATGATACGCAACAATAGCACAAGAAGGACAAGAGTCCCACCAATAAACCCCAGGATGGTCCACTCCAAAATTTGCTAAACAGTCAGCCACCTGATTCCCTTCGCAAAAATATGTGTAACTCATATGCACATAGAAGAGAGCAATGCTCTACAATTCAACCAACGAACCCTCAAATGCCAGGGAACACGATTATGAGAAGCAGAAGTGAAAAGAACAGCCAAGGATGAATCACACTCAATCCAAAGGGAACGCCAACCCTTCTCCCAAACTAAGTTTACCGCATGAATTACAACATGAACCAAAATGATCACGAAAGATACCGCCAGTACCAGCCAATCCTGGTGATCCATGAGTTGCACCATCGGTATTCACTTTGACCCAATGTAAAGAAGGTGGTTTTCATAAAACTTCAATAACACGAGGTGACTTGGATAAACCATTATTTGCTTAATTATACTAATCTTCGAATCATTGATCTAACCGTAATATTTCTTAAGACAAGCTAATACTTCATTCTAAGCATGTGTTGAAGTTACTAGTAGAATAATAGGTGAAACCTTTGCGATCATGAGAGAGAGAGAGATTTTGTGAGCCTAAGTATAACCAAAAAAATTTATTAATTTATGTGTGTTATAGATGAGACTTAGATCAGAAGTGGTTTCATTGGACATTAGAGAGAGAGAAAGAGACTTTGTGAGCTAAAGTAAACCATAAAATATTATTAATTTATGCGTGTTACAAAGTAGATGCGATATAGATAAGAAGTGATTTCATTGGACGTTGCTGCAAAATTAACGTTCAAAAGGATCGTCAGAAGAAGTGATTGTGGCAACATGGTGATCATCATGTATTCTATCTGCTAGTGCGATTTGCCAAAAGTTTTTCTTTGTTTCCAACTTTCGTACAAAAAATATATTGAGAAATTTGTTAGGAGAAAATTTCTGAAGCATGTGGGTACGAATACGTAGATGATGAAAACTTGCTTCAAGCCAAGTATAAATATGATATCTTTCAAATTTTATTAGCCCATACAATTAGATCATCTCTAACTGAAGGGTCCAGAGGGCCGAAAACAGCTTGAAAACCGTCTCCAATCGAGGTTTAGGTCAGAGAGTTCATGAGCCCCATGAAATCTGAAAGGGCCAAAGGGCCAACCAGCTGGCCCAATCCAGCTAGCCACCCAACCCCGGGCTGGACCAGAAATTTGAGTATTCATGTCGGATATAACCGACAACAATATATTATATTGCTGTTGGTTATATCTGATAGGAATGCTAGGCCAAATTTTCAAATGCAACGGCAAGCTGACGTCAGCTAGCCGTTATTTTAATTTTTTTTTTTAATTTTTTTTACAGTTTTATTTTATTTCTATAACTTCTATTTTTAAATTTTATTTTTTTCGATAACTTCCTATAACTTTTATTTTACAAAATTTGTTTCATATTTTTTTTTTTTAAATTCTATTTTGTTTCGAATAACTTCTATTTTACAAAATTTGTTTTATATTTTTTTCCTATAACTTCCTAAGCCATTATACAACATTAAATTAAATTATGTTTGACCCTTTGACCATCGGTTGGAGACAACTTTTTGTGACATGGCTAAAACGAGCCTTATGGCCCTTTGGCCCTCGGTTGGAGATGGAGGCAAAATATGACCTTGTATTGTTCATTAAAATATTAATATCTTGGAGGTCCAGAGGGCTAAAACGAGCCCTCTGGTCAGCCTTCGGTTGGAGATGGCCTTAGTGTGCAAAAGAGACATGCAAATAAGTCATATGTGGTTACAATGAAGCATGGGCTTACGCCTATTGTCTGTTAAAGTTTTGTACACTCCTAAAAAAAACTCCAAACACACGAGATAACAAGTAATACTCTAGTTTAGACAGAAAACAAAATATGCGGAAACTTGTTCTTAATGCTTTGGTTTTTCAATGAAAATGTTGATACTGTAGAACGATGTTTCTTCGGGTACCTTTATAGGATTTTGAAGGGGTAGTTAGTCCTCTTTCCTTCCAGAGTTTGCTCACTAAATATAGTGGTTCAAGTGTCCCTTTATGATTTAGTTTAAAAACATTCAAAACCATGCAACTTTTGATTTGGTCATCGAAGTTTGCCGGCCGGTCGCCCCTGTTTTATTGTTGAAAAGTATCGAACAAAATCTTGAGCAATGAAATAACTAGTCTGTAGAGACGTGGTCAGATTGACATAGAACGTTAGTTGGAACCTCGTGACCATCAAACAAGGTGACCCTTTCAGTTGTCCTGATCAGTATATCGTAAGACATATAATCAAAGTTTTACAAGGACCATGCGTTTATGTGGCCATCAAAACATGTCACAAAATTGAACTGTTATCGGATCCAACTAGTGGTCATCGACAGCCAGTTATCCCAAGCCATCGGCCTTGAGATCACGTGTAACTACCCTTCATAAGTTAAGGTTTAAAAAGTTTTTTTCAGTTCCACTCTTTTGCTTATGTGTCTTTAAAGCTGTATATATGCCAAGATGTGTATGCTCACCAATCAATAAAACTATGCTACATATCTAGGACAACTAATTATCAATTTTTATTTTTTATTTCTTTTTTTACTCAAATCATTGTATCTTACCCCTCCTTTGTCCTATTCATTCGTATTCCTTCTCTCTATATGGACCATTTTGTCCGTAGAAATCAAGGTTTAAAAGGAGCTAGGCGATAGCCGGGCCGCGAGCAGGGCCTCAGCGCTTAGGAGTCTAGGCGGGGGCCATAACTGGTTTTCTCTAACTTTAATTAAATTTATTATATAACACATAAATAATTGTCTACTAATACTTAATATATATATATATATATATATAATTGTATTGGAAGACATAAATTGCAAAATAGTTAGACATATAAATTATAAAATACTAGAACATATTGAAAATATGGGGAACAAGCATGTAACGAGTGTTCATCTCTTACAATATATTGAAAATATAAAATGCAAAATAGAAATTTTCTATTTTCTATCAAAGTGAGAGTTGCGACCCGTCTTAGGTGCTCTTTCTTATTTTTTAAATGCCTAGAGATTAATCGTGTCGGTGACCAGACGCCTAGAACTTAGGTGAAACTTTTAGAACACTGGTGTAGATACAAATTTTCATCGTCTCTAGCTTTGACGAAAATGCACCTACAAACAATCAACACATTTGATCAAAGACCTAAGCCTTACGCGCCCGCGAGGTTGGTGGGGAGGGGGGGGAGTGGTTAAGCCAATGGATCTTCGATGCCTAAGTTAGTTTCTCTGAAAAAGAGTAAGTATTTAGGGCTTTTAGGGGTAGCAACAGGCGGTGTCCTAATGGCCAAGGTTTACGGAGAAATACTCTCAAGATATTAAATAGGAAATAATATCTTAAGATAATGGAGTAATTATCCCTAATTGATTTAAATAGGAATTACTTAATTGAATGGAGGTAATATTCAATTGGGAATGTATTAAAGATAGGATTTGGGTAATTAATCCTAATCTTTAATGCTTTGACTTTTCCTTGCCAAGGGCAAGTGAGCTGTGGGCAGTCGTATTCAGTTGCAGGGACCTTCAAGGGTATGAGCTCCACATGTGAGTATCTAAGGAGTCTGCCTATTTAATGAGGGCAATCTTGTATTTCTTGAGCAAAAGTCCACATGTTGCCTCTAGAATTTTTGGGATTATTTTTGGCTCCACAAATGCCCCCACACCTACTGTGATGAATATATGAAAAGGGCAGTAGGTGTGGAAATCCCAAGCGGAATAGGCATGTAGAGTTGTTTCCCAATTTGAACTAGATCTCTTTCCTTGATTTGGAGATAGACTTCTTTTAGGAAACGGAAACCAATTGCTCCCAATACCTATTTAATTCTACCTTAAGTAGAGAATTAAATAAATCTGAGAACAATCATCATTCCAACAAGCAAGAGAAAAGCCAGAGGAAATATGTTCCCCCTCCCCTAACTTTCTACTTCTCTTGCCTTTGCAAAGAGTCATCTCTCGTTGTTGTTCTTTTTCTCCGTGCCGCACTAAGGTAAGAAAAATTTGAATTTTTCCTTCTTCTTAATTTTTAGAACTTCGGGGCTTGAACAATTGGCTCAGCAAGGGGCCAAGGAGGTGTGGAAATCGTGGCATTGGTGCCACGGTGTCACTGTGCATAGGTGGTGCAGCGGCGGAGCTCAACCGGAGTGGGCTGGATGCTCGGCTTTGCTTGGGCTGAGGTGATATATGCGTGGGGCGCGGGGAGGCTAGCTCGGGCTAGGCCTCCAAGGCTATTGCACACGGGCCCTTGCAGGCTAGATGAGAGAAGGTGGAAGGACCGTGGGCTTTTGGGCCATACTGCACAAGAGAGAAATGAGGGTCCGGGTTGTAGGGCTTGGCATGGCTGCTAGGCTTATACGGCTCAAGCCTATTTTAGAGGAGATAGAGTGTGAGGAAATGGCCCTCTTGTGGCCCGATCGTGTAAGTGAGCTCGGCCGTGGGGCCTAGCTTATATATATATATATATATTTTTTTTTTTTTTTTTCTTCTCACAAGTTGCCTTCTAAATATATTTCTTTGTCCTTTTTGCAAGAATTTTGAGATGTTTTCCTCCGATTGCAAAAGTGAAAAGTATCATCCACCTTTGTACCGTTAAGGTGGTTCTTCTGGCAAGGTGGGCTACTTCAAGGATGCACATGTCAAGATTAATTCCAATTAGTTGTTTCAGGATTTTCTCGAGACGTACAAGCGTGCAATTCTGTCAGAGGCTCGCGTCAAGCGGGTGAAGGATGATAACAACCATGAACCGTGTAGCAAGGGTGTCATTACTAAGAAGAGAGCTATCAAATTCTATTCGTATTACTTCGTGTTGGGATTTACTTTTCCTTCATGTTGGGATTTACTTTTTCCATGTCGTGTCTTTTCCAGAAGATAATTTGCTCCATGAAATGTATGTCTGCTTAGTGCTTCCCTAATGCAGTTCATGTGATGGTGGGGCTTTTGAACTTGAGTAGGTTCTTTAATCTTAGCTTGACCATTAATGAGTTCCGGTACTTCTTTGAAATTGGCCATAAGGAAGGTGTAGGGCAGTTGAGGTCTCGTCATAGGTTGTTTGATACCTCCTACAAAGGTGATCATGAGTGGGCGAAAGATACCTTGGAGGTAAGTGGAGAGTAGAGAGTTTGACTCATTTCCTGAGTTGCGTGTTCTAACTGTGTCTATTAATAGTAAGTTAACAGGCTCATTCCTGGCCTGCTTGAATTTTAGCTCATCTCCAAGAACTATGAGACTTACTCTATTTCTCCAATTGATCTGCTTAACTTCTCGTTTGAGGCTGCCTTTGGTGGAGCAGCTGAGGGTCAGTTTGTCAAGGTAGGGGCGGCTGAGGATGAGCTAATGGAAGCTTTGGCTGCTAAGAGCGGTGTGGCTGCTAAGGGCGTGGTAGTCGAGGAACCAGTGGTTGCGCAGGCTACCGATGAATAGTATTTTTTCTTAAACTTAGGAATTTTCTTATTTTCCTTTTCATTCTACTTTATTTGAACTTTGTTGGCCTTCGAGCTGGTTTATCAATTTGCTAGAAATTTAATAAACAACTTTCCATGCTTTGCTTCATCCTTGCTATTTCGCCATGTCTTTTGCAAAACTTTACTGTAGAACGAGCATTTGGGTGAGTTGCTTCGATGAAGTAGTCAATCCCAAGTCGTCACATAGGTTTTATTTTTGGCTTTGAGAACCTTGCCTGCTCGAGGCAACTTGCAAAACTTTGCCATAGGATGGGCGGCTAGGTTGGCTACTTCAATGAAGCAGTCGATCCCACATCATCACTTTAAACTTTGCCATAGGATGAGCAATTTGCAAAGCTTTGTTGCTGAAGGATCTTTACCTACACGAGGAAAAATGTACAATTTCTAACTTATAAAGCCAGTGCCAAACTCATGGCTTCCGTAGCAAGCAAGCAAGTTCGTGTAGCTATTACAATCGTGAATCTCGACTTTAGTGGCTTCATGAGCCTTGGCCCTCCAAAGCATGTTACGAGATTTCTAACTTATAGAGCCAGCGACTGTATATATGCTTCTTGTAGAAAACAGAGGAATCTGTGTAGCTGCTATAGTTTTGAACTTTGGCTTTAACGGTTGCACGAGCCCTTGCCCTCTCTAGGTATGTTGCAAAAATTTTAACTCATAGATCTGGTGGCCAAACACGTGTTTCTCGTAGAAAGCAGAGAAGTCTGCATAGCCATTATAGTTGTACATTTCGGGTTTAGCTCTTGCAAAACTTGAGCCGTATACCATTGGTCGAAAGCCCTGTTTTTGAACAAGTAGACGTGTCTGCATAGTCGTAATAGGTGTAAGTCTCGGCTTATAGATTGCCTAGGTTTGCTCACCATTGGGTCGTCAGTCGGGCGTCTTACTTATAGAAGTAAACAACCCGCGCGACCACTTTAGGTGTTGGCCCTGGCTTACCTACATTTTAGGCTTAATTTGTATGCAAAATCGTGACTAAATGGCCATATCCTTCCGAGCTATTGGTCCCTTGATTTTCTAAGCTACACACAGCTCGATATGGATATCTTGGGCAGCAATTATAATTGATTTTATAGGTCCCTCGACTAGTATTGCAACACTTTAGAGCTGAGTTACATTCATGAATATTGCACGTTGTGGGTGGACCATCTAGTTAAGCGAATTTTTCATGGGTAGAGATCCTGCACTTATCATCTCTTCCTGTTAGAGACCCAGACCCTTGCAAAATTGAATCCTTCAGTCGGCTAAGTTTTTTTAGAAAAAAATTTATTATGGTCAATTTTGGAAGCTTCTCGGCCCAAGTAGTCGAATCATTCAGGAAAACTAAGCAGTCGAACAACTCATCCACGTCTGGATATCCTAGATCAGCTTACCCTCTCATGATGAGAGAGCACACACCATGTCTGTTAGGGTAGGGGCATTTTCTACTTTGGCAAGGGTGGTTAGTTGGGATGTTTATGCATTCGGCCCAAGCTTGTGAATAATTCCTTCGATCTTCATTTAAAATAGAGAAATGTATTAACTCTGCTTGTAGGTAGAAATAACATAACAACTGATAATCCTCGGCATGTGAGGTCTTGTTTGTCGAGCTACTTGAATCTTCGAACTTTATTTGTCTTTAACAAGGTCTAAGGAATGGTGGTAGGTCACACGTAGTACTTTCTTAGGTTGTAGACATTCCACTGCTTTTCAATCTCTTTGTCGCTTATAGTGGTGAGGGTGTAGCTGCCATTCCCACATACTCGACTGATTTTGCATGGACCTTTCCAGATAGGAGCCATCTTTTTGGAGCCTTTCTGGCAAAAGGTTATGAATGCTTTTCTAAGGACTATGTCTCATGGCTAGAACTGTTGAATCTTTGCCCTCTTGTTGTAGCTGAAAATGAGTTATTGCTGATAGGCCGTAATGCGGGTGATAACCTTTTTGCACTCTTCCTCTGCCAAGTCTAAGTTGATGGCCATCTCCTTTTCATTCTGCTCGAAATTAGCAGTATAGTGCTGATGCTGGGCATCATGACGTTGGGATAACTGATCTTCTTTTAAAAAAAAACACCAAGGAGAATAAAGTTCAGTTGGTCATCATTTGGTGGTGCGATACACCCACAGAACTTCGAGGAGCGCGTCTGGCCACTTGCCATTCTTATCTGTAAGGGACTTCTTGAGGCAATCGAGAATGGTCTTGTTAGACGCTTCGGCCTGCCCATTGCCCTGCGAATATTAGGGCGTGGACATGTGCTGCTTAATGCCATATTTCTTGAAGAACTTCACCAAGTCTTTGCCCACGAACTGTGAGCCATTGTTTGTGACAATGGAATGAGTGATGCCGAAGTGGCGGATGATGTTTTTCCATATGAAACACTTTATGTTGATTTGGGTAGTTGTGGTCATGGGTTCAGCGTCGACCCATTTTATGAAGTAGTCGGTCGCTACAATCATCATGCCTTTACCCTGAATGGTAGGCAGCATAGGTCCCACCAAATCAATCACCCACTGTATGAATAGCCAAGGGCTCGTATACGAGTGGAGTTCACTTACAGGTAGTGCAAGCACGGGCTTGAAGCGCTGGCAGCTATTGCACCTTTGTACATACTACTTGGCATCTTGATCTATGGTTGGCCAGTAGTAGCATACGCTAAGAGTTTTTTGGGCCAGGAAGCAGCTCCACAGTGATTTCCACAAATGCCTTCGTGGATTGAGCTAAGAATCTTCAGATCGTCGACAGGCGATAACAGTGGAGATGTGGTCTTGAAAAGAATCTACGAACGAGTTTGTCATTCCACATGTAATAACGTGTTACCTTCATTTGGAGCTTCCTAAACCCAGTCTATTTGTGGGGAGTGTTTCATTGACTATGTAGTCGATGATGAGATCTTGCCAACTCAGAGTTGTGTTAATCTGCGCCACCTCTACTGCTGGTTCTGCATCTACGCTCGGCTTCTCTAAGTACTCGATTGGGATGAAGTTTTTGAGCTGATGGTTTAGGGCAGAGCTTAAGCTGAGCAAGTGTGTACGCTTAAAAAGTTGCTAGCTGCTCTCATACCTTCTCGAGGTATCGAGCCATCCTTAAATGTTTTGCAGCATACTCCCTTGAGGTTTGGTTGGTGATCGGCTAGGAATCAAAATATATTGTATGCTTCTTCACCGTCAGGTCTTTCGCTAATCAGAAACCTGCTATTAGGGCTTCATTCTCTGCTTCGTTATTTGACACTTTGAAGCTTAGAGTGATCGCTTGCTCGAGCATCGAACCGCTTGAAGTAGTAAGAACTAGGCTTGCTCCTTATCCTTTGTAGTTAGATGATATGTTGATTTGTAAGGGCTAGAAATCTCCTGCATATGGGACTAGTGCGGCTACGATGTGCTTGGCTGCCTCTGGGCATTTTTGTGTTAAGTTGCAGCGTTATTCAGGCTTGGGGTGAATTCTGCTATGAAGTCCGCTAATGCCTGGGCCTTTATTGCCGTGTAAGGTTGGTATGCTAAGCCGTGTTAGCCAAGTTCCAACACCTACTTTATCACTCATTGAGAAGCGTATGGACTATTCAAAACTGACCGTAGTGGGTATTGTGTCATGACGATGACCAGATATCCCTGAAAGTAAGGTTTGAGTTTCCAAGTTTTAACAACTAGTGCCAAAATTATCTTTTTAATCTTCGGGTTTCTAGTTTCTGCATCGATGAAAGCTTTAGATGTGTAGAATATAAGCAGTTGGGCCTCTAGCTCTTCTTATATGAGGGTAAATCTCATTCCGGCTTGGATAGTAATGAAGGTGATGTCAATACTACTTCAGGTCTTGAAATGCTTTCTCGTACTTGTCGTTCCATTTATCTTTCTGCACCCTCTTGATTGCCTTAAAGAAGGGCTTGCATCAGTCGATGGATTAAGAAAGGAAACAATTAAGTGTAGTTGCTTGGGAAACTTCATGTATAGGATTGCTCTGATTTACCTTGGATGAGCTTTGATTCCTCGCTGGGTTACAAGGTACCCTAAGAACTAATCTGAGGAGATTCTGAATGTGTCTTTGGCTTGGTTGAGCTTCATTTTGTATTCTCGGATGATGCCAAAATTCTCTGCCAAGTTGCCAATGTGGTAGACCGTTGCTTGCCTTTCACCATGATATCGTCGATGTAAACCTCCGTGGTTAATCTAATGTGCTTCTTAAACATCATAATGATGAGTCGTTGGTAGGTAGTTCCTGCATTCTTGAGGACAAAAGGTATGACCTTTTTGAATAGTTGTCTTTTAGGCATACCTTTTTGAGGTATGTGTAATCCACGCATACTTTCTATTTGTACTTTTTTTTTTTTTTTGTCATTAGCACGACGTTGGCCAGCCTTTCTAATTGGGCCACTTCCTCAATGAATCAGGCCTTTAGTAGCTTGTTGATCTCCGCCTCAATAATTGATACTCGTTAGGGTACGAAGTGTCACTTTTTCTGGATTATAGGTTTAGCAGCAGGGTCGACATGCAGCTTGTGGCAAATTATCGCTGGATCAATGTTAGGCATGTTAAAGGGTGACCATGCGAAAATGTCATAATTTTCCTTAAGGAAAGCTGTGAGTTCCTCATTCTCCATCGAGCGCAGACATGAGCCAATCCTAGCCGACTTCTCTAGCTAGTGGGGGTCTAGAATGATATACTCCGCATATTCTTCGGGTTTTCAACCTGATTCATCTACTAGGGCATTGTAACCTTGATGCCATCTTCTTGACCCGTTTGCTGTGATTGTTATTTGGTAGAGGTAGAATTGTCTTTCTGAACTTCAGCTGATATTGCTGGGGTGAAAGATTATTTCTTTGTCTCCTTAAGAACTAGTACAGTACATCGTCAAGACATGGTCTGGTTGCCTTTGATCGCACCGACCGTTCCTCCCAGGATGCAAAATCGAATTTTCTGATACTCGATCGAGGTCACAGCTCTAATCTTCACAAGCTAAGGTAGGCCCAAAATCTTGTTATTGGGGGATGGATCGTTAACGATCATAAAGGTCTACGATGAGACAATTGAAGGGCTGGTTACATCTAGCATGATTGTGCCAATGATAGTTGAGCTATGTATGTTGAATTTGGTCAAGACCTCTGCTTTGCGTTTGATCGTGCTTTCCAGGCCTATCTTCTTGATGACTAACAGTTGTAGGATATTAACTGAGCTACCATTGTCCACCATAATTAAGTCAACGATGGCATGAGTTACTTGAACAGAAATCACCAAGGCGCCATCGTGGGAAAAATCTACTTCCTCAGCTTCCTGCTAGGTGAAGCCAACGATTAATCTAGATGCTTGGATTCGGTGAAGATGTTATTAATTTGAATTGTCTTGGCTAGGGTTTGGCATTAGCGTCTGTTTCTTGCCTCAGCCAGGCAGCTGGTTTGTCGACATACTGGTTGCATTTACCTTCTTTCACGAGCTTCTCAAGGTACTTCATCCATGTGATGCAATCATTGATTGCATGCCTTGGACCTTTGTGGAATGCGCATTACTTTTTCTAGTCCATCTTAGATGTATCTTCCTTCATGGGCTGCGGCATTTTGAACCATGGCTTGTCCTTGAGGTCGCGAATGATTTGGTTGATTGAGACTGAGAACTTAGTGTACACTTTGGGTGCAGAACCTTCTTTTACTAGGGATTGGTCCCTGCATATGCTTAATGTTGAAGAGGTGGTCAGACTTCTTCTTGATTGAGCGGTATGATGAATATTCCTTAGTGAAAACCAGGGAAAGTTCACTGAAGTTTTGGATTAAGCGTGGTGGCAGGGTGTGGAACCACTCTTGCACTTTACCTTGGAGTGTTGTGGCAAAGATTTTGCACATGAAAGTGTCATTGTTGTCGTAAAGGGTCATAGCGTTTCGGTAGTATATCAGGTGCCTGTCTAGATCTTCATCTCCTTTGAACAAGGTGAATGCTGGGGGGCTAAACTTCCATGGTGGCTTCATTTGCTCGATCTCATATGTAAATGGTGACCTGCTCATGTTGGCTACGTTTATTCGAAGGACATTGTCGGTGGTCTCAATGCGCTGGAATTCACATAGCTACCCTGCTACGAGCCTTTATACTTCATCCATGATTTTTCTTTGGTAGGGCAGCGGAGCCTTCGGCCCCTCGTGGTTCGATGCACGGAGTTAATTCTATACTGCTCACTGCTGCGCTTGGCGAGGGCTACCAATGGAACTCAAGCTGGACTGCTTTTGTGCTTTCCTTGGTCCTTCATGTGGCTGCTTACTCTGGTGCGTCACAGGAGGATCTTCTTATAGGCCTAGCCTCATATGGATTCTTTGCTTGGAATGTTCAGAGTGTGAACCTAACCTCAAATGTACACTGACTCCTGAGCCAAGTCAGGAATGAAAGTGTCTTTGTGCACTGAGGCGGGAGAAAATGTTTTCTTAAGGCCCCAAATAAGAGTGCACATTACTTGAGCGCGCTGTTCTTCATGAAGGTCGCTTGAATGAATCAGAATCATTTGCCCTTGTTCTGCTTCAGGACACCTCATCTGGGGTGCGTTACGTTTTGATGCACTAAATGAGCTTGTTTACAAAGGTAGTCTACTGTGCGAGGGCACTGGTCAAGTCAGCGACCTACTGGGACAGGTGATGCTCGTCATTTGGATTAGAGTGGTTTAGATAGTGGGCATCTCCATGTGTGGTGGAAGTGTAGTGGACTGCAGGTACAAAGCTTATGCCTAGAGCAAGATTTCTGCATAAAAGACCGGTGAAAATAACCCTGGGTTGATCACGATGCCGGTGGCTTGAATCAAAATCTCCAGGGGTGGCCTCGGATTATATTGGACCTCAGGCTAAGTAATCGAAGTGGGTCGCAGGGTGGGCTAACCTGCCTGGGTCGTCAAAGCGTACGCGAGCATACGTTAGGCTCATGCATGTGGCGACTGACCTTGGGCTTGTGTTGTGTGTTGGGCCGACACTGACTCATCGCGGGCTTGGGCTCACCTGGTAGTGAGCTGGGCTTAGTTGGCAACAAACTGGACCTAGGCTACTTGCCCATGGGCTGCTCCTACTAGTTGGGCCATCTTTGTTGGGTTCCTTTGGACCTGGGCCTGGGCCTGGAGGGCCTAGTCTCGCTGGATAGCAGCTAGTGCTGTAGTAGGTTTGGCATCTTGCCCTGAGCCTGCTGCTGTGGCAGCTGCCATGTCGGGGGACTCTTGCCCTTGGGCCGTGGGCTCCTGTGCACTGCGGTGGGCAATTGCAGCATGCAGCTGGGTTCCGGCTTGGGCTGCTACTGCTGTGGTGGTCCTTGCTGTGGGCTACAAATGATGGTCGCAGCGGTGGTGTGGCTTCGTGGCGATGGAGCTATTCCCGCCATCGCGTTGAGTCTTAAGGATTGCAGTCAAGGGGCTACGTCCTTCCCTGTCGAGCCATCTCTCTTTGCCATTCGAAGTACTACCTTTGTCTTTGTCTCCGCTTTCCTGTTTAAATCCTTGTACGTACGGGGTTTCGTTCGTCGTGGTTTCTGAATTTCCTACCATTGTATCATTTCTTTAGGGATTGATCAACTAATTTTTTAGGAAAGATTAATTGATATGATGTGTGAGAAATTCAACGTAATAGAAATTCGACAAACCAAATGTTGGAAATGTGCCCTAAAACCAATCATATGATGATACTTTACGGACATTACACATGTTAAACTAATCTAGTTTAATATAAGGGAAAAAATTATTGTTTTAAGCCGTCTCATATAAATGTTATATGCTTAAACAATAAGTCCAAGGAATATGCAATTGGGAGTATCCTAAACATTCCTGATCATAGGCTTGCCGATTGGGCATTGACAGTCCGTTAAGATTAGTACGTGCTATGTCTTCTCTTAGGGAGAGTGACTGGTCTCGAGTCATTGGTGTGACTGAGACCAAGACAAGCATGTAGGTGCTCAATAGAGAATGAGTCCGCTAAACACGATCAACAAGGAGTTCTCATACTTATGTCACATGAGAACTCATGGTTGGGATAATGCAAAGTAGTCCTTTGACCTGAGGCATCATATTTGTCTTATGGTTAGGTCCTTGATCTTTGACTATGTCAAAGTCACTTCATCAGAGGGTGTCCATGGTATAGTTGTGGTTAAGTCACTTAACCATAGAGGCACGTGAATGCACAACAAGGGATCTCTAACCGTCAAACCGTTTGAGGGAGAATACTCTATGATATGATTAAGAATCTATGGCCAGAGTATGAATGAGATTTAGGAAGTCGTTCCAAATCACATTCAAGGTAATCATATAAGTAAATGAATCACATTGGATAGTAGACATAAATAAACTATCAAACCAAACAACGTGGTCAGGAGTATTGTACTAGAGAAAGACCGTATTGCTTTGTAATCCTAAACTGAATAGGTTCTCCACCTCTTCTGATTAGCTTGCGTAGCCATGACATACTATTAGGTGTCATTCATGGCTTATGGAAGCCCTAAAGGTGTATAATCACTAAAGGGAGAATTGAAAGTATGTTTCAATTTATAATCGATTTGAAGAGTTCTAATTGCCCACTGCCTTGCTAAAAGGAACCTAATGGATCATACACCGTGTAAGGTAGAGATTGAAGAAACAACGGAGATGAGTAAGGATAATTAAATGGTTTAATTATTTATGGCTAGGATGAATTAATATGTTAATTAATCAAACGAATAAGTTCATTTTAGACCTCAGGTGAGTTTTGGGCCTCAAGGCCCGATCGGCTTTGAACGTCAAGCCCTTTGACTTAAGTTGTATGACAACTTAATGACTAATGATTCACAAAGGCCCAAACATCCCAAAACCTTTAAGAAGGCTGGTTATATTTGGATGGAAGGGTTTTTGGTTCTTTTTGTCACTTTATTGAGGTGACTATGTAAAGGACTTTATAGCCAAAAGTCATTAGGGTTCTCTTTTGAGAAAATTAGAGAGAACACATGCTCTCTTTTTCTCTCTAAGAGGCCGTCCACCCTAGAGGAGCTTAACTAGCAATCTTCCTTCCTCTAGGTCACTCATCTATTCACAATGCTCTCCTTGGTGTGAAGAATACTAGAGGTTCTCTATTTTGGGAACTTGGAGAATCCATTCTATCATCATCATCCAAGAAATCCATGGAGCTAAGAAGTAAGGAATGAAGGCCCTATCTCTTGGGT
The DNA here is from genome assembly GCF_963583255.1 of Pyrus communis. NCBI lineage: Eukaryota > Viridiplantae > Streptophyta > Magnoliopsida > Rosales > Rosaceae > Pyrus > Pyrus communis. The sequence goes on along the minus strand of NC_084804.1, from coordinate 18,938,751 downwards.
GATTAGCCTTTGCTTATGCAAAGAGGAATCAACAAAGGTATAATATTTCTCAACTCACTTTGTTCTTGAGTTGAGTCTTGGCTCACCATAACTACTAGGCTTTGAATTTCATGGGTAAAGTTTTGTTTATTGAGTGCATACAAGCATGATTCTGCCTTTTAATTGTTAATTGCATGCATAGATGTTGCTCAAATGAACTTGTTTTTCACAAATATTTCCTTCACCAAATGTATTAGGCTTCTTTGAGTATTTGAATTAGCTCTCAATGAAAGCACCAATTTGTCAATGCAAATTTCCACTGTCTCTAGCTTTGACAAAAATGCACCTGCAAAACAATCAACACCTTTGATCAAAGACCTAAGCCGCTTGCGCCCATGAGGTAGGGAGGGGGGGGAGAGGGGATTAGGTCAATGGATCTCCAATGTCTAAGTTAGTTTCTCTGAAAAAGAGTAAGCGTTTAGGGCTTTTAGGGGTAGCAATAGCTTACTAAAACTTGGTAGAATTGGGGATATATATAGGGGAGAGGACCTACCATGGTGTTAGGGTTTTGCCCTACATATGGCGACATCCTATTGGCTAAGGTTTATGGAGAGATATTCTCAAGATCTTAAATAGGAAATAATATCTTGAGATAATGGAGTAATTATTACTAATTGATATAAATAGGGATTACTTACTTGAATAGAGTCAATCTTCAATTGGGAATGTATTAAAGATAAGATTTAGGTAATTAATCCTAATCTTTAATGCCTTTACTTTTCCTTAGCAAGGGCAGGCGAGCTATGGATAGTTGTATTCAGCTGCAGGTGGACTTGTAAACGGGTCGGGTTTATTGAGTATGGGTCGGGTTTCACCCAACTCGTTAAGTTAACATGTCACCCGAACCCAATCTGTTAATCTAATAGGTCACCTGAACCCAATCCGTTAAGCTCATTAATCACCCATGTCATCTATTTCACTCGTTACCCATTAACAATTTTTTTGGTTTTTTGTTTAATTTGCATTCCAATTCAAATTACTCATTTTAATGTACAAACAAGATCTCACATTCAGATTTCATTTACAATAGTTGGTAATGCATTTATGTCCATCCATTTCAAGAATCCAACATGTAATGCCAATATGCAAAACCAATGGAATCAATCCATTATGACAGTTACCTCCATTATCAATCCTTTTCGCCGTTTGACAGAGGCGTGCCATGACCTTCTTCTTCAAGTCTGAGATAGAGAAGCACTTGAATGAAAGATCCTGATCGGGCAAGCTAGAGGACGAGTTGCCGCTATTGGAGGAGAGAAGCTTGACTTGCTCTCGAGAAAGCAGCTAAGACGAAATGTCAGAGCCACCGGAGAAGTAGGAAAAGTCGACTGTTACCATTTTGAGCTGGGAATATAATCTTGGAGCATATCAGCGACGTCCTTAAAGTGCAAAGATAGGGTTTGAGTTTGAGGGCTTCTTATTATAACTATTGAAATTACACAAAAGCCTTCAATAACGGGTGTTAACGGGTGCTAACAGGTTTCGCAGGTTGATCCAAAATGACCCGTTATTTAACGAGTGATTAACGGGTTGCCTGTTAACAACCTGATCCGTTAAATACTCACCCGAGTACTAATTTTAACGAGTCGGGTCGGGTCGAATTTAAAATGCCAAGTCTAGCTACAGGGACCTTCAGGGGTGTGAGCTGCGTATGGGAGTATCTGAGGAGTTTGCCCATTTAATAAGGGCAATCTTGTGTTTCTTGAGCAAAAGTTCACATGTCACCTCTAAAATTTTTGAGATTATTTTTAGCTCCACAACTAATACAAACTCAAACTCAACAAGACTCTTTGAAGTTGGAGCCCAGGAACAAGAATTCATAATTATTTTTTTTCAAACGCCCTCAGTATTTGATCAAATGTTTAATAAATCTCAGAATCAGCCTTGGTGGAGAATTTCTTGCTTGAATCGATGAACTTGGAGTTGCTTTATGAGATTTTCGATCCGCTGATAGGGATTTCCCTGCCAACGGATTTGGGTCATCAAATTGTTACAAATTGATTGGGTAGACCTGGCATTCGTGTCATGTTTTTTGTTTTCATGTCGATTTCGTGTCATACCAGATATCTTAACAGGTCGTGTTGTGTAACACCTGTTAAAATAAGCAGGTAATATGACCTAACTCGAAATCGATCTATTTATATTAATGAGTAATATGATCCACCTGTTACCTATTAAAGAAAATATATTTTAAACCAATAAATAATCAAATGAAAAACATAATACTAAATTAGTATATTACATACCCAAAATAAGAGCGTAATAAAAGAAACATTAGTTCATTACAAAATATCACAATGTTCAAAGGATTTGCAAAATGAAAGGAGTTATGTTTCAAGGTTGGGCATCCGTGGCTTTGTGTGTATGATCATGGATTGTAAGAGGAGGATAGGATGGGAGCCAAAGGTTATGACCAACACGGAACGACGTCATCTGGCAAAGCCAAACAAGGTAATTGGTTTCGGTGAGTTTGACAAAGTGAGTGGTGTTGGGACTGGGAAGGGAAGAGGAGGAGGTAGACATGGCAGGACAAGGAAAGAAACCGTAAACCTAGACGGTGGAGGAAGAGGAAAAGCAACCGGAGAAGGTAACGTTTCAGGAGAGAAAAAAGGGAACCCTAGGACCTAGTTAGGCGAATACCATGTAGAAATATAATTCCTTAATCAATTGTGTATACAATAGTTATAATATATAGGGTATTAGGTAACTCATATGTGGTATGAATCTACAATTTAATTATAAGAGTAAATTGTAGCAATGGTCCCTTAACTTTAATCAAATTGGAGCAATGGCCCCTCAACTAAAAATCCATTACCACTAGTCCCTCAACTCATCAAAATGTGTAGCTATGGTCATTTTCGTCAACTTCGTCAGAATTTTGACAAAATAAGTTATGTTGGAAATATCATTGCTACAATTGGGGTCCCTCAACTCATCAAAACATGTAACTATGGTCATTTTCGTCAACTTCATCACAATTTTGTCAAAATAAGTTATGTTGAAAGGATCATTACTACAATTGGGTTAAAGTTGAGAGACCATCGCTCCGATTGGGTTAAAGTTAAAAAACCATTTCTCTAGTTGGATTAAAGTTAAGGGATCATAGCTACACGTTTTGATAAGTTGAGGGACCAATGATAATGAATTTTTTGTTAAATAACTATTGCTACAATTTATTCTAATTATAATTGAGTTGACCTAGAATATTAGGAAACGTATATTAAAGAAAAGAAGCCGGAGATGATGATTCTTCTTTAATAGAAAGCTTCCAACTCTTAATTTTGCTTGAAACGGTATATCGGTGTTTAGGTTATTTTTAATTTGGGGTTCAGATATTTTTGTGAGTTGTCGTAGTCGTTTCTGTTTGTATTGTTTCTACTTGTTTTGTCAAACATAAAATTCTAAGATGTTTTTTTAGGCGAAACGATAACTTTGTTGTAGAAAAGAGTTGAATACGATAAGATGTTTGCAGAGATGGTATCAAAGGAATATGATCTACAAATTCAATCGTTAAACGTTATAATGTGACCCAAGATAAAATATACAGTTCATTTACAAATCAAAACGAAGTGCTATCAAAGGAAAATGATCAAGACATTGAAAATGCAAAACTGAATTGAGCAACCATATCTTTTATTAGTATATAGTTCATTTACAAATCAAAATGAAGTGCTATCAAAGGAAAATAATTAAGACATTGAAAATGCAAAACTGAATTGGGCAACCATATCTTTTATTGGCATCTAAACGAATAATTTAGAACGGTACAAACCCAATTCTAGCTCATCTGACTCCTCTCTCATCTGCAGCTCTGTATTTGAAAGGCTGAGTAGCCAAGTTTAGAGAAGTCGTCAAATACTCACTATCTAAAGATCGAGAATAACCTACATTTACATTGCACATTCTATAGAAAATGAGACAAATTAACATATTTGAGATAAGTATTAAGATGCAAACATTCTCAAGATAAATTAAGCAGAAAAACGGAACGAATCCAATGACAATACAAAAGGAAAAGGAATTAAAGAAAAGTTACACTTAAAATATTTCAAATTATTGATTAATCAACCAGACAATAAGTCTCAATGATCCAATAATACCAAGGACATCATACATAAATTAAAGTGAACCTCGTAAACTCTCAACTCAACTCCATGCCTCTCCAACCATTGTTTCTAATTCATCTCTCCTTCGAGCTTTTATATTACAAATTTATATACAACAAATTGAACTGTCCATTTCAAAACATACATACATAGGCAGCAAAGCAAAAACTAAACTCCCACCACATGAATTAATCAGTAACTAAACAAGGAAAAATTCTTGGAGGCCAGAACAAACCCAATTGAATTTTCATGCGAGTGATTGTAATTGAAAAAAAAAAAAAAAAAAAACATATATTTAAGTGCCCAAAATTTAAGCTTATGTTCTTTTAACACAAACAGTTTCGCGGTCGTTAAGTAGTTTCTGTGGCTTTCTATCAATAGTTGTACTTACATAAAGAAGAAAAAAAAGTAAAATAGTCAAACACAAAAGAAAGAAAGACGAATCAAATTATCAATAAATCTAAGTTAGAGTTGTTAAAATTCACTTTAATCTGTACAATTTAAACTTCTACACATTTATTCACACTTTACCAATTGTCAGACCCTGCTAATTGCCTATAGCAAGATAATGAATTATGTGAGCGAAAAAAATGATATGCAACTTCAACTTACCATGCCAAATAAGCTCCATAAGAATAGTAGCTTTCTCCTTACTTCATGAATCAAAAGCACTGCAACTGTAGATCTTGAAAATTATAAAAATGCATCCAATCAAGAGGCAATGTAATAGTCGTGGGAAGGTGATTATGCAACCAAGAATCTAAGGTATACCTGACAAATTTGCAATTCCATTATAATTTCACACAAAAAAAAAGATCAAATTTTGATTCAAACAAAACAATCTCATCTATTACAGATCGAACCAACCAAAAAAAAAAAAATCTATTAACATGATCTTCAACCTAACTATAAAGAGGAGCTTTATAACATCAACATGTCAAAACAACCAAGCCCAACAAATTAACGAACTAATTTTTCTTGATCAATAATAGCATACATATTATCAAATTATCAATCAATAATTCACATCGTTAAGGTTAAACAAATAGATGAAGACTGAAAATTTACTCAATCACATCAACATCAAAGCCCTAAATTTTTATCATCCTGAACTGAAAAAAATCTGTAAAATCTAAAACTTTTGACTGAAAATTTACTTAAACATCTAATATATCATTGCATTTCTATTTGAATTCAAAGTACGTAGAAATCACATCAACAAATCAAAGCCCTAAATTTTTATTATCCTGAACTAGAAAAATCTGTAAAATCTAAAAATTTTTGTTGCATCAAAATAATTACAAATTAAACCCCCTATTCTGATAATAAAAACCAAATTAGTAAATTACTCACCTAAAAGCCTTTTTTCAAAAGGCAAGCCTGAGTCCCTAATAATCCAAAATCACGTCAAATGGAGGAAAATGTTATATCAGAATGGTTACTCGTATACTAATAGAAAATTTTATCCTTAATTTGTCTAATTATAGAAATGAAAAAAAAATTAAATCAAGAAAACCAAGAGCCAGATTATGCTATTAAATCAGACAAAACTGAGATGCAATGGAACATATACAAATCTAATCCAAGGATACAAACCAAAACTCTTACTTTCTGAGAGAAATTGGGAAAGAACATTGTAAAAAGAAAGCAAGAGGACAGATATACCTGGCTCTGGCTGGAATTGTTGACGATGAATGTTTGAGAGAAAAGCTTTACCTTTCACTCGCTTTTGATTCTTATAGCCACAATAGACACTTCGCTTGTGACAGTTTCCGAAGGGAATTCCAAATTCAAAATTCAATAATCTAAACCATAATTAACTCACAATTTAGTTCCATCAACATGATAGACATACCAACTGTCAACAGACTAACAAAATAAACATACAGCCTTCCTAGAACACTAGTACAAAAAATACTTTGGGTGACGTAGGTCCTTCGTCGCGCAAAGTCAAAAAAACGTCGCGCAAAAATTTGCGTGACGAACCTTCGTCACGCGACAAGCGTTGCGCCACGCCTGTGAAAGAAGGTTTTGCGCGACGAAGAAGTTACATGCGTCACGCAAAGTGGGGTGGCGTGACGAAGGTGTGCGTCACGCAAAGTGGGGTGGCGTGACCAAGGTGTGCGTCACGCAAAGTGGGGTGGCGTGACCAAGGTGTGCGTCACGCAAAGTGGGTGTGGGTTGGCGTGACGAAGGTGTGCGTCACGCAAAGTCGGTTGGCGTGACCTAAGTGGGTGTGGGTTGGCATGACCAAGGTGTGTGTCACGCAAAGTCTTAAAGACACTTTGCGTGACGCATACCTACGTCACGCAAACCCATTTTGCGTGACCTATGGAACTTTTTCGTCGCGCAAACTTTTTATGTTTTTATTTTTTTTTAATTTTTTTGACAAAAATATTTTTGATTTATTAATATTTTTGATTTAATTTTTAATAAATATTGTAATTCAATTGTAAACAATAAACAATAAACCAAGAAAAAATTTAATTATAAACCATATGAAAATGTGCATACAAGATGTCTAAACAAAAAAAGAAAAAACTACAACAAGTAGTCTTCTAGGTTTGAAAACTATTGGGTATCGGGTAGGTGAGGTGGCTGGGAGGTCGAAGGTGGAGTAAGATCAGGTGCTGGCAGCTGGATTTGGAGACCAGACACCGCTAAGGCCTGTACAATCATACTCATCTGGGCCCTCATCTGCTCGTTCTCAGCTCTCATCTGCTCGTTCTCAGCCTTCAGGGCGTTGACCTCTCCTGTGGTCGATTTGGAAGAAGAGGCACCCGTCTCACGAACCCGCGTCTTCCCCATACCCCGAACAACCTTGCCATGACGACGATTTTGCAAGACCTCCCCTAATAGTATATCACTAGCAAAATGCCCGCGCGTTGCTGCGGGACTTGAATGCATCAGCCTTAACTACATGAATAAGACACATTTAACCTGAAAAAAATTCAACAAAATCATGAGTGAACAAAAGGGATAGAGGAGTGAATGGTGTAGGTAAGATAAGTAGCTTGACTTTTGTATACATTCAACCAAGTTGATAACAAAAGATGTGGTTGCAAAAAATGCTCTGATTCTCTAAGCAACATGCATTTTACACATATATTACCCTTGAAGTTAAGATGGCAAAATATATGTCCTGCAGGCCAGTCACCTGTTTTAGCAGTTAAACAAAAAAAAAAAAACATAAAAAGTGTTTCGTTCCTGTTTCAGCAGCTAAGCAACTAAGTAGAAGAATGTTTGTTCGAGTTGATGCAATGAGAGTTCTCCTTATACATTAACGCTAAGCAAAATTAACTGGGTTAGTTTGTTGATATCCAACCCAAAATTAACACTAATAAAAAAAAGCACTTGAATCAAATCCATAAGCAAAAACAGATGTTAAACATGAGAAAAATTACATGGAAAAGAAAACAATGTTAAATATCCTAGGTGCTCCATTTATAATTATTCTCTATTTCTATATATTTAAACTATCAATTATCAGCACAAATATTTCATTTCCTTGCAACTACCACAACTACATATAAAACATACTTGATAGAGCATGTAATTGCTTTAACGTCTTTATCAAAAAATTCGTTGGTTAGGAAATGCAGAGTGTTGCAATGGAAACATGAAGACCGAATACAGGAGTGTGAATTAAGTGTGCCGTATGCTATATCAATGTTAACATTTCATTTTTACTTAAAATAGCCCCAAAGAATATATAATAATACAGAACTCACCAAACCACTTACCCTAACAAAAAAATGCTGAGAATAAACATGTGTCAATATGTAGCTAAAGGGAGACATAAACTGCAAATCAACAGTGACTAAAAACAAAATCTCAGAGACCAAACATACATAAACATGCAGCAAAAAGAAAAAAAAATGTCTGAAAAACTGACCCTTAATTGTGATTCTAACGTAAACAGCGAGGTTGATTGAACCTACAGATCATGCGCAACCCTCTCCTAAAACCAAAGCAAACGCAAGATAAGCTAAAAATAAACAACTTCATTCAATAAGTTCACAAAATTAACTCCAAATCACTAAATTAGCCTCTTGAATTCGGCTAGAGATCTCATCACGAAGCCCAACATTTTTTTAGAATATGATTAGCATTCTCACCTGTCATTTTCAATGTGAATTTCACACTTGCTTTCGACTCTAGCATTGTCAACCATTTTTGTTCCAAATCTTGTATTCCAGTAACCGGTCTCAACATCTTGCAATTTAATAAAGGAGCATTGTAAGATTGTAGAGATGCATAGAACAGATAAAGCTAATGACAGAGAGCTAAGCTAATTCACCTCTTCCATAAGTCCATGTCTCCACCCAAGCCTAAACATCCCAACATTGCCCCGATAAGTTTGTTGTCCTGACCTGCAAGATTTATAAAGAAGAAGCAGAGAAATTGATGCATAACCACAGATTAAAAATTGCAGACAGAATAAAAGGAACAAATTGAAAACACTAAATAGAAACAGCCAACTGACATCAGAAACCTTTACCTCTGCTTCCCTTTTACATGCTCATTCTGCATAAGCTGCCTATAGTGTTTATTTTTCCTTTTCGATTTAGAAATCTGCAATTCTGCTATAGAAAATGAGAGAATTGAATTACATATATTTTAGAATGACACTAGAAAATATGCCCGCGCGTTGCTGCGGGACTTGAATGCACCAGCCTAAACTACATGAATAAGACACATTTAACCTGAATAAATTAAACATAACCATGAATGGACAGAGGAATAGATGAGTGAAAGGGGTCGATAAGATAAGCAGCTTGGTTTTTATATACATTCAACATAGCTGATATGAAAAGACATTGTACAATTAACAGGACAAAATTGAACGTTCTTGATTACAAAAGACGTGGTTGCAAAATATTCTCTGTTTTCATAAGAAACAGAAGCAACATTCAACCAATTTACATGATAAGAACCGTAAATTGGCATCGCGACAAAAGGGGATCGACTAAACCAGGTTGAATCAGAGAACTACTTCAAAGTTCAGATAGAAGTAAAAAATCAAATGAGCTACAGGCTTAAGGTCATAACCACAGATGAATGAAGGGCTATTAACTTAAACATTTATAAATAACCGTCAGTCCCTAGCTATTATGCATGCCACTAATGAAAGGAGGGATCACCATTTGTTAAGGTACCTGGAATTCACCAATACCAGGATATTTCCAACCATGCCGTTCAGGATAAGAAGGATACCATAGCTCTCCACACGAACCTAATCCAACTTCAATTTCTGATATCATTCCTTCCTCAAAAAACTAATCAAATTCAACTCTGAAGCTCCTCATGTAGTCGAAGTAAACCTGCATTGGTTCCATTATAATATAACAGAATAGAAACTCTCAGCATTAAACAGTAAGAATGCATAGGGTCTGATTCTTAGAGAAATTCTTCCATTTTCATCCGAGTCTCACCGATTAAAACTTTCACCCAAAAAAACACTTTCTGATCAAACGAAAACTCCAAAACCAATTCTATGGTTGATTCAACAGGTTTATACTATAAAGAAAATAATGATACAATATGGATACCTAGTCTTTTTTTGGTGGAAAAGAATCTTGTTTTATACCAGTTGGAAAACAATGCTTTTGTTTGATACAATCTGGTCTTGGTTAAAATCTAGTATCATTTACAGAAAGGGGGAAAAAAAGTAGTAGCAATATACCCATAATACGCTGCAACATGCTTGCATTTCTCCGCACCAAGTGTGGTTAATCATGTCAGCATCCAGAATCACAACCCTGGGCCTGATAAATAAAGCCAACCAGATACTCGAGATCAAAAAAGGTGAAACTACATGCATAGAGAACTAAAAATAAGATAGAAGTCAGTTCTTTGCAAAACCAACAATTGCATTTACCAAAAAATGAAATAAAAATAAAACCCAACAACCAAAAAAGAGGAGCATGTGCAATAGCAGTCATGTAAAAGTTCAGTTCGAAATTTCAGATTAACCCATTACATCATTTCTATAAAAAATATTCCAATTATGGCATTATCATTGAGAAAAATTAACATGTTGGCAGAAAAACAAATCTTATGAAAACGGTGTGTGGATTTATAGTTAACCAAAGCATTGATTATAAAACTGACATCTAACTGAACAAAAGAATAATCTTTACATTGATAACATACAAATGCAAAGGTGATATCAAGTTTTTCAACTGCTTCCCCCAAAAAAAAAAAAAAAAAAAAAAAAAAAAAAAAACATTTATAACTTGTAAGTGGTCTTGCTAACTACACCTTAGGTTAAGTCCCAAACTTACAATATTTGGACGTATGATGGTGAAACTGTAACATTGTTCTTTGCATCCAACATTAATTCCTTGAAATATATGTAGTAAAATTTGGATCTGTCTGTGTGAAAAAAAATGAAATAACACATGGGAAGCATTAGCTTGAAAATGGATAAAAGGGACATATATGTATATGCCTGTTCCTCAACTTCATCTGATAGGTAAAGTTCATCAGGCAAACCTTCTAAAGCCTGACCGAGTCTTTCATGAACCACATGAAATCTAACCATGATTGCCTCGCTTTCAAGTGCCTAAATTACCACAACAACAAATAAATTAATAATTCACGGTTCCGAATTTGAACATCTATTAATTTTCAAAGGGAAAAAGCCTAACCAGATAAATTTTGCTCCCTGGACAAAACACCCACAACCCCACGTTTAAAAGTATAAAAAACCCTCCACAAATCAGATACCAGAAATAAGATCCCTTCAAATACGAAAAATTTTGGGATTGAAACACAACAATATCCAAGAAAAACAAACAATTCGAGAAAAACAGTGAGAATAAGGTACGAATCAGAGAAAGAAGTGAGATTTAATTACCTCTTGAAGGGATCGAAGGGATCACGAAGCAGAGATGGAAGAGATCGATGCGGACTGTAGGACGCATGATCGAATTCGCCAACCCGTGTCTCCCTCCTCTGTAATTTAGGAAAAGAGGATAGGGTATATGATTAGGGAAAGTCTGCAATTTAGGCCGTGTTGCAAAACTTGAAAAAATTGAAAAAAAGTGCCTATTTTTCATTATGGACCGCCAAAATTTTCAATTGGCGTGACGTAGGTATACAATTTGACGTCGCGCAAGGTTTTTTTTTTTTTTTTTTTAAGTATTAAAAAAATTACCAAAAATGTGACTTTACTCCTTTCAAGTTCAATTTTTATTTCACATAAACCCCACAATAATATATTATTCCAAAAAAAAAACCCATAATAATTTTTTTTACATATATATCATTCAATTTCTTAAGTGTTATAAGTACAAAATAAATAAATTAAAATCTACTTAGTAAATACATATACCATTGCACTTGATGGGAAACACATTGTACGAAACTAGTTTCAACGATCCAACCGTCAAACTTGTTTGTATATGCTTCGAGATCGCATACGCGAAAAATAGGAAAAAAAAAAATTTAGAGATCAAGTAACGCGACAAACACTTTTCGACGGTTATAAATGAAAAATAACGATTTAACGGTAGTTTTAACTCCGATTTTGATGATTTTTTACAGCTACACTCCTTGACCCTATATGAATCCAATGAACTCATTCGATCGTCAATTTAAAGTATTTACACAAGTGGATACCACAAAATCTTATGTTATACTTAATGAAAGTATTAATAAATCAACCATTTTGATGGGAAACACATTGTACGAAACTAGTTTCAACGATCCAACCGTCAAACTTGTTTGCATATGCTTCGAGATCGCATACGCGAAAAATAGGAAAAAAAAAACATTTAGAGATCAAGTAACGCGACAAACACTTTTCGATGGTTATAAATGAAAAATAACGATTTAACGGAGAAAAATAACGATCCAACCGTCATAGCCATTGTTTATCTACATAAGTATGGCATATGCTCACAAAAATCAACCCGCTCATTATTGAACTAAAACCTATTGTCTTAGCATTGAGAAAAAAGTCAATTAGTTTGCAGTTTCTACCACCCAAACTGATGAAGTAAAGGAGAAAAAAGTCGTTGACTTTGCGTGACGCATACGGCGTCGTGCAAAACATCTTTGCGTGACGCAGGGCTACATGAGTCGCGCAAAACTGTTTTGCGTGACGCGACATACGTCACGCAAAGATGTTTTGCGCGACGTAAGTGCACGTCCGTCGCGCAAAGCTGTTTTGCGCGACTCATGTAGCCTTGCGTCACACAAAGTCAACAGAAAAAGCGGTAAAACTCACTTGGTTTAGCGCCAAAAGCTTGCAGCACTTTGCACGACGAAGATTGGCGTCGCGCAATACCGTTTTGCGCGACGTAACCGTGCTGAACTAAATCAGACATTCAAGCGATCAAAGCTAATCCAGAGCTTTCTCCGCTCCCAAACACAGCAAGAATAGTACATTTCAAGAAATTCACAGACAGAGAGAAAGAAAGGGATAGAGTAGTACAAACCTAAGATCGACTGGCCTCGATCCTCTGGATTCGATCATTATCGTAGCAGAAATCAGACAAAAGCATATATCCACAAACTGCATAATCAAAACCAAAATTTTAAAATTAAAATTTAAATTTAAAGAAAAAATGCAGTAGAATTGTATAATGAGAAATTCTCGAACGTGGATAAATTAATCATGTGGGATGCGATCAATTGCATTGGGCTGACGGCAGGCCTCGAAAGTACCTCAAGAGGAAACAAATCAAACACACTGCATTAGCAATTTGATTTACGAAGCAGAACGACATAATTCATATACTATTACATCATTATACCGTGAGCTATTTACTGCTGGTTCTCTGCAATTAAGCTTTTATATGCAACTTAAGAATATATATCGACCGAAAAAATCCCCACGAACCCCAAACAAAACAACTAAACATGCCAATCCTAAGAACACAAACCATATCAAAAACACCACACACATAAACACAATTGTGTCTACACAGTGGCCCTTAATTAAGTTATAATACGCATGAGTAAACCATAAAAACAAAAACCAAAGTTACAAACTTTGAGTACAAATCAATCCAGCATGAATTTATACCACACATTCTGGCATAAAAGAAAAAAAAAATCACAACTAATATTTGAAATTAAATTCATCAAAAGCACACAAATTCAGTGAGAAGAGAGAGAGAGAGACAGAGATTACCCGGATAGTTCTTTGAAGTAAGGGACGCGTGAGCGCATAACACTCTTAATCTAGGACTGGATACCGTGCGCCTCCTTCAGAGAGAGAGAGAGAGAGATTACTCGGATGGCTCTCACTATCTTGCGCATCCTCCACCATTACCATGAACTCCCTCTCTCTCTCCCCCTCCCTAAAATCGGAGACTCTTTGTCAGCAAATCCCATGGATTCAAAAATCTAACCCAAAAAACTGTTATCCAGACCCTTCATGAATCACTTCCACAGAAACACACCGATCATAGTAATTTATTGATCAATTACACCAGTGCATTCATCAAATAAACATTTCCAAAATACACATTTAGCAGATAAATGTAACCTAAGGCACAAATTCACACGGATAGAGAAAATCAAGTTCCACAACCTACGAAAACAAAGTGGCAACTGAGAGATCGTTCGAGGGATTTGAGACTGAGCTTCTTCCATAAACAACATACCTAGAACTCCCCAAGTTTTCAAATGGAAATCAAACACTTAAATGACTTATAGTAATTTAACAAATTCTTTATTAGTGGAGTAAATAATTTGTGGACTAAAATTAAGATTAACTAATACATCCAATCAACTGCAACTAAACAACTTATAGTAATTTAATCTGTGTTTGTGGATATGTGAGAGAGAGAGAGAGAGAGAGAGAGAGAGAGAGAGAGAGAGAGAGTTATCTATTATAAAGCCAACCTTCTTTGAATTCACTTCTTGGCCCTCTTGTGGCTTATTACCAAAACTCTCCACTGCATTTGCAGTAATGCCCTCTGCTTCTCCTCCTGCGATAATTATCATTCCGTAAGTAAAAGGTACAAAAATATCAATTATTTAATGGTAGATATATACTTTAGACTTTTGTAGATCCAATTCATCCTGCATCTTCTCACACTCATATTCATGCTGAAGCCGCAAACCTGTCAGCTCAGCTTCATGTTCGCTCCTCATTGAAGTTATTTTCTATGAAAATAATAAACTGGTTTGTAACGTAAGCATATAACACTCTACTTAAATTAGCAGTTCCAACTTAATTCAAAGCTATTTATTTGAACCTCTCTCAGTTCGTTTTCAGCTTGCAGTTGGATATGCTTTAGCTCTTCACTGTGTTCAGATTTTGGACTGAGTATCACGTTCTTGGTGCTCCAACCTATAAAAATACAAAAAATATTTTACGAAATTCCAAAACAACTAATGTAATTAAAAGCTTGCATACGGTTTGCTTAATTAACAAACTAGTATTTGCCTACACACTTTATGTGTATGAACACATTTTTTTAGAAAATGAGAAGGGGAGAGAGAGAGAGAGAGAGAGAGAGAGAGAGAGAGAGAGAGAGAGAGAGAGAACATGGAGGGAGTGGAAGGTTTTTTTTTTTTTTTTTTTAATATTGGAGGTATTTTAACATCACCTGTAAGTGAGGCTTCAATAAAAAACAGTAAAATTTGGACCTGTGAAATTACATTATTACCCATCATTTTTTTTTTGTGTGTGATAGAAGACTAAGTAGTCTTTTCACTCTCTTTTGATTGACAAAGAAGGTTTAATTAATAGAGATAATACAAGGCAATTTTCATTTCCAACCAACTGTACGAACACAAAGATGTCTGCTTTAACTACTGCTCTATTGAACAGTAAAAAACCCAAAAACTCTGAACTAAGTCAAAATAAAAAAATTGGGTACATTTAACATCACATTATATCAGTGTTTTAAAAAGCTTGCCTTGGGGCGCGCCTAGGCGGCCTTGGAGGTGGGACGACAACAATTTCACCTCTGTTTTCTGGGAGTGGGCAGAAACTCGCCTAGGCTTTGTCAGAGCGCGCCTAGGCAGCCAAGGCACGCCTGAGGCATTTGATTGGGCGTTCAAGTATCCTTCATCGACCCAAATCTTAACTTGGCCCTAAACGACGCTGTTTTGGCCAAGCCTTTTAATGTTTTTAATGACTTGGCCCAAAACAAGGTTATTTTGGCCAGGTCTCTCTATTTTTTATTCTTTTCTTTTTTTTTTAATATAGGAACATTTGGTCCCCATATATCAGCAACAAGCAACCCAATCACAGGAGGTCTCCTCCTCCTTCCCCACCCAATACCCAGTGCACAATTCTCTCTATTTCACCCAATCCCTCGCTTTAAATTCTCAATAACAATCCTATATTAAAATTTTACTCCAATCTCATACCTCAATTTGTTTCAAAATTCTCCACACCACCAAGTAAGTTTTTTCGTATTCTAATTAATTGGTCACTGGTAGTTTGGCTACTTGTTTGATTGTTGAAGTTGATTAATTTGTTTTACAAGTATTGTAATATATATATAATTTTAGGTCCCATGAGGTTTCGCCTCACACCTCACGCCTAGGAAGGGTTATCCATGAAACACCTCGTAGATTTACGAACTCGTAGAGTCATTGGTGAGTCAACTCAGTCGTGTAGACTCGTCGTCCCTGCGAATTGTAAAGCTCAAGTCACCGAATCAATAGGCGCAAATATATATGGGAAGAGGCATAGTTGAAACATGTGCAACATAGATATATTAAATAAACGCAAAAACAACCATTAATACACCTGCCTTTCCACAATTATCAACACGCGGCTTGAAGATCAGCGACGGAGAGAGTCAGTGGCAGCCTTGTAAATAATATCGCTTGTTAAAAAAATAATAAAAAAAAAGCTCACATCTACTAGTTATCATAATCTTTAATCAAGTACGAAAAACTATGATATGGGAAAACATAATGTACCAAAATTATGAATGACGTTACGGTTAAGTAAATGTACTCGTAGTTACACAGTAATAGTCATGCTTAACTCAATCCTCTCTATCAAACGAGGCCTTAGTGTGCTAGAACAGATTAAATAGGAGAATGCCCTAGCCACCTATTGAACATATCAAAACACTCCTTAGGATTGTACTCTGGAGCTGTATGCCCTCCTCCCTGCACAATTGCAACTTGGAATCAATTCTAAGATCAGGAATGGTTATTGATTTTAATTAGTACATTAATGTACGGATGTTATCGGACATGCCTTTATGGTGGCATATGTCAAATTATACTCTTTATTCGAATAGTAAATTGTGTATCTGCAAAATGAATCAGTGACAAAATAAATGAGAACAAAGGATCAAGAGTTAGTATTAAATATTGGAACTTGTCAACCCGAAAAAATCACGAAAACAATAAAAACTGAGCTTTATAGGTATAATATACTAACCCGGCAACTTGATCATCAGAAAACCATGGTTTCCAATCATCTTCAAGTGTCAAGTTCAAGGATTCTATCCACGCCAGTGTACTTATATATGGTACGGCCATATCATGATCACCACTGTAGGTAAATACATGTAACTATGCTGCCTCTTCAATTTTTTTTTTCTTTTCTAATTGGTAAAACATGAAGAACGTATCATATTTAACAATTACCTGTAGACCAAAGCACGAAGGGACTTTTTGCTAAGGTTTCGATGATATTCAAAACTACTTGGGATATCAAATGTATAAGGTGTTGTTCTATTGCATTTAGCCCATTCACCTTTTGTTCCCTGTTTGTCGTTAATTGTAAATATTTTTGTTAGAAATTAAATGGCTGCAAGTTCGTATCTACTATTTAATTGATTAGAGATAGCATTAGGATACATATACCTCTCGAATGTTGAGAGCTTTACGGACATTTATAGCATTTGCCCAAAGAACAGAGTAGCGGATCCTATCTTCCTGCAACACATCTGTCAGTTTGTTACTACCCAATAAAATGAGTCATTTCGCAGTTAACAGAGAGGGTGGATTCGTATTTGTGACCTCTTCTAGCATTGAAAAGAAGTAATGCTAAACTACGAGCAAATTACCATACGATGAATATCAGAGAGAGAGAGATAGCGAGAGAGATACCCGACACAACTGCAGAGAAGAGGGGAAATCTTTCAAAGTATCCTCAACAGGGAGTGAGATACCCGCCTTCCAATTCCAGTTTTTTTCTAACACTGTTAATTCGTCATAGTCGTTTGCCCTGGGGCACAAAGGTGCTAATATGTGTTCGGAATCAAGTCTTCCAGTGCACTGCATACTCAATGATCAAGTGACTTTATATAACAGAAGATTAAAACCATGCAGGGTGTTAGGATTGTGTGTGTGTGTGTGTGTGTGTGTGTGTGTGTACACATTTGACACTTTACATGATCAGATTGAAAATCAAGAATGTCCATAGGGTGTCAAGTTCCGGTCCACTTTTTAGATTTTCCTTTGAAGATTGTCGTTATAAAAACATGAACTAAATATGAAATTATTTAGTCATATACCTACGAGAGAATAAATAAAATAATCCTTTATTGACAAACAATGAAATCTTGATAAGCATAATCAAATGATCAACGATTTCTGATTTCTTAAAAAATTTCGCACAGATATTCTGAAATGAGTATCTACATATTAGAAAGCTTGAATCATCGAACCACACTTTGAGATGACCCCCAAAATACTTTAATTCTTTGGATATGCAACCATGGTGATACGTACCTCCTGGAAAGCTTGAAGACTGTTGAGGCATAGTTGATTGTTTGGATCTACATCTACGTATTCGCCTTTGCAATTCCTTGTAGTTGACTAAAAATAAAGCAATTAAAACTGTTAATTTGTGGAGTGCAACTTGAGTGCACTACTGCATCCGAATCTTATAAGAATGTAGCGACACATTGCACTCAACGTTTGTATAATTGTTATCTATGAGGGTTTATTCCTTTGCTTTTCATAAGCATATTTTTTTTATTCAAACTTTAGATGTGATATTGCTATATGCTTCTTAGAAGTTACAAAGGGAGACCTTAAAACTTAGCACTTGAAACAAAACCAACAGCGATATGCATACCTCATATATTCTATCTGATATAAGCGCCATACGATGAGCATACTCAATTCTCGAGTTAAAATCCCCCTTAATGTTTGTAGCTGGATTGCCAATTATGTATCCCTGAAAATCCATTATAGATGAAATCAATTTCTAGCACAATGATGTCATGAAATTTGACAGTATAAGAAGGAATTTTTTCGGTATGTCAATTTCCTACTTTGAGATTCAAAGGTGGCTCGGTTCCTGCTTCAATATCTGCAGCACTCAACAACAGAGATACAAACACATGCGTCCTTAATCCTTAATTCTTTCGAGATACAAACACATTTTGTTATGCAGTTCTAAAATTTATGCGGAATTAATTGAATATGAGTTGGAGGACTCATTTGTCATGTGAATAAAGTTACCATCGGTTATATGCTGAACAATGATGGGAACAATTTTTCCTGAGAAGGAATCTCCAGAAATGTAGAGAGGATTTGCAAGAAACTGGGGATGAGTCACAAGCCACTGCATAGGTGCATGATTTTAAGCAATAATGAAAATTAAATCAATATATCAACAATTATAAACAACCACTTTTTTTTTTTTTTTTTTTTTTTTGTACTGTTGAACTAATTTCTTAATTACGAATTATTTATGCAAAATCTTGACTTACCCTTTTGAGAAACTCGTAAGCTCTTGTGGCATGCAGGGTATCACTACTGATATACCCTTCCAGAGTTGTTGAGTATGAAAATCCAGTACCAGCAGGGGCATCTAAAAATATTATGTTTGCTAGCTGAAAACAAAAGAACCACTCTCACCGCCCACCCTCAATTGGTCACGCACTCATCTGTTTTATTTACCATTGTGGAATTCCGATAACATTTTTTTCAATTATTAGAGAGAAGTATCACGAAACTGAGAGTTAGCTGGTGGTCTCATAATTATTAATGGAAGCTAAAAGTGGGGACGAAAAAATTCCACACACCTTGGTCCATGCGTATGGATTCGTAACAAGTGTTAATGGGTCCTTGTTCAAGTCTCCAAATTGGAAAGAAATTGGACCTGGAATGAATCACGATTAAAGAACTTATTAAGTGTGCTTTGCATTTGTGACCTAATAAACAAAATTATTTTCAAACGTTTTCCTAAGGAGTAAGGTTTATGTGCGGCGGACCAGGTGTAACTTTTAATTTTCCAAATCAACGGAAAAAAAAATGTACTGTCGAGGTTTTTTTAAAACAATATATTTTCAGGGGTTTTTGCTTATCTCTTGAAAAAAGTACTAGTTGCTGTAGCAATCGGTGGAAATCAAAATTGATAATTGCCTTCAAACAATTAATGATACTAATTAGACAGTAAAAGTAATGAATTACTTGCTAATTAATGATACAAATTAGTAGGATAAGTTACCAATTTCATAAACGAGGCCATAAAAAGAAGAACATCGAGGGCCTCCTGTTATCCAAAGAAGCAGAGGATCGTTTTCCGGACTCCTCTCTGACTCAATGAAGTAGTAGAACATTTGCAGTTCATCAAATTTGCCAACGCTCACATACCTTGGAAGTGGACACAAATTAAAACCCATAATTCAGTACTATAAAACAGATAATTAAACATAGGCTTCTATAAGAGTTCAAATTTAGATGTTAATCAAAAAATTGTAAGTACCCTGTTTCAAGCTTGAAGGGGAGGTCACCGGAAAAGCCCGGCAAGTTCTTGATGATCGACTGTGATGCACCATTGTTGGTAAGCAGCAGCAGAAAAGATGCTTGCCACGCCCAGAATTTAGCAGATGTGCAGATGCTGGAACTGAACGTCATTTTTGCTTCTTCTGTTTCTCTTGTTGCAAATCTCTGCCAGTAATGAACTAAAGCTTGGAATTTGACCTCTTACTATTAACATTATTATCTCAACTGCTATTGCTGGCAAAGTCCAAAATAGCCTACGTATAACATGTTATACTCTAACACCCCACATGATTTGGATTCTTGCTAAAAAGAAAAATGAATAACTTCACTAAAAATAAAAAATTAAAGAATAAACAATAATTCTCATTTTTCTATTTTGACGCAACGTGATTTTCAAACTTTAATACATTATATTTTTTTCATTCTAGTTTCATACTTGTTAGTGAGGATTGCCAGACACTTTCATACTTCTATTAACATTTATGCTTTTTGAGTTTTTGATTAAGCTTTTGAAACATTTGATCAAGATACTCAAACTTGAACTACTTTAGATTAATTGAAATTAATTTACATTTAAATATCTGTTATATATTTTAAATAATTTCAACTATATTTAAATCTAAAAATTTAAACTTTTCGAATCTAAATGTACACCTGTTTGGACCCGATTTTACATCATCGGCCCGTGCAAATAAAGTCGTTGAGTGAGCATAACTCCCAATTGTCGGATGGAAAATGAGGATAATTTTGTTATTAAAAGATAATATTATGTTTTTATCATAGTAATTATATTTTTAATATGAATTATCTTGGCATATTCTTAAATGGGATAGATAAGATGCAAATTATATCTCTAAGCAAGCGGTACAGTTCAAGTTGAGTTGGGATGTGTGTGGACGTGTGGATATGCTGCAAAGTTGGTATTCAACAAAGAAGGGTCAGGATGCATGCATGGATGGATGAGTTTAAAGGTGATAAGATAGGAAGCCTAGGTAGCCTAGGCTTGGTGACATTAATGGGGTGAAATTATGAGATGGTGATAATTAAAAATGAATTTAATATTCATTGAGATGGGATGAAATTATCATTCGAGCATCGGTATGGCACCTTATGAGCCTCTGTATGGAAAAGTGTCTCAGATACCGTTGTGTTGGACAGAGGTCGGCAAACGGGTGTTAGTGGGACCAGAGATTGTGGATACCACAAATGCTAACATCCAGTTGATTAAAAGAAATCTAAAGACAGCGCAGGATTGACAGAAAAGCATTGCGGACAAACATTCCAGGGATCGTGAGTACAAGGTTGGGGATTTTGTGTTTTTGAAGTTGTCTCCCTGGAAGGGTGTTGTTCGTTTTGGTAAGCGAGGAAAGCTGAGTCCTCGATATGTCGGTCCCTATCAGATTACTGAGAGAATTGGTGCAGTTGCCTACCGGTTGGAGCTACCATCGGAGTTGTCGATGATTCACAACGTTTTCCATGTTTCTATGCTTCGAAAATATGTACCAAATCCCTCACATATCATTCAGTTGGAGCCGCTAGAGGTAAATCAGGACGTTAGCTACGTGGAAGAACCAGTGGCTATCCTTGACCAGCAGGATAAGGTGTTGAGGAACAAGGTTATTTCGTTGGTGAAAGTGCTCTGGAGGAACCACGCTGTTGAGGAAGCGACGTGGGAAACAGAGGATTTGATGAGAAGTCAGTATCCGTTTTTATTTGCTTAAGGTTGTAAATTTCAAGGACGAAATTTTTATAAGGGGGTAGATTGTTACACCCGCCCCTGCTTATAAGTGTAATTCTGTAATTCTCCCTAAAAATTTATAGAATTATCACTTTAGTCCTTAAATTTTCACTCAATCAAGATCTGGAAAAGAGATTTGTCCTTATCCCTAAGCTGCCACATGGTAGTACCCCAACACACCTCTCTCTTTTCTCTTTCTATCCCCTACCTGCCGTGACCTTCTCTTTCTTTCTCTTTTTCTTTCTTCTCTCTTTTTCTGCACTCTTTCTTCCCTCTCTCGAAACTCTCTCCCTCTTCTACACCGTGACCATGCACACGCACCCATAGCTGCACCTGCTCAGGGAGATCGTCATCATCATCGCCATCAAACCTCATCTCTCTCTCCCTTGCTCTCGTCGCCGTGAGAACGTAGGAACCGAGAACTCTCCAGCGAGTTTCCTTTGTTTTTCCGGTTTGGTAAGCTTTGATTCTTCCCTTTATCCATGTTAGTCGTTGCCTGGATGTGTTTTACTGAGTTTGAACTCGTCATTTCCAAGGTTTTAGAGTGAGATCGGCACGGGTGAAGGCGCACCCATCTCCGGCGAGTTTCGTGGTTGTCAAGGAGTTTTCCAACACCACATGCCGTTTTACGGCGAACCAAAGGTATAAAAATACTCCTCTTGCCTAGTGCTTCATTTTGATACCTAGATCGGGGTCTAGAGTGCATGTTTGCAATTGGCCAGAGCTGTAGAAGCTCCGGTGTCCTCCTCCGGTTCGCACCAGGCCTTTCAGGCCGTTTCTCGACCCACGGGCCTTAGGCTTGTTTTGGTTTCAGCCTAAAACCCTAACCCTTTTCTTTTTTATTTTTATTTTATTTCTTTAAGACCCAAAGGCCTTAGTGTCGTGTTAGCAAACCCAAAACCCTTTCTATTTGGGCCTTTGGGCCGTGTGGTTTAAACCCTAAACCAGCCCACCTAAAATCTAAACCCATTTTCCTAACCTAAACCCTAGGGCCCAAACCCGGATTCAATACCCAAACCCTAAACCGGGTTGACCCATAACCCATTGACATTGACCCGTTAACCGTTGACGGTCAACGGTCAGCGTTGACTTTTGACTTTGACCAGTCAACGGTCAACGTTGACTTTGACCTCGAAGTTGACTTTTTGGGTTTTCATGTGGGACCCCTCTTAACCCGTTTCCGATGTCCGTTTTCCCAAATTCAATCGTTTGAGTAGAGTTTGACTGAAGGTACCATTTGTGGTGAATAGGTGCGATTCATAACAGTGTTTCCGTTATTCCTGTTTGGTATGGCTTGCACCAACGGTGTACAGTGAGTGGACCCCTTCTAAAAATACATGTTTTGATAGTAGAAATGCATACATGAAAAGCATGATTTGATGATTATGTTTTATGAAACGTTTTACGAGATAACATGCTTACTGAGGCTAGTTTGAATTAGTACTATTTTTCCTATAACTCATGTTCTTATAGAATATCTGATGGATGACGATATGATATTTAGAACATGTTTAGAACACCTCTTTGTAGTATAGATGATGGATGACTTTATACTATGAAGTTGTTTTTCAATGTATGTATGTTCACTGGTTTTGTACTTACCTAGTGGTCCTTTTCGCTACGGGACGTAGGGATAAATCCGGTCCATTCCGGGCGACAGTTTGGTGTTGACATAGGGCCTGAAGTGTGTTTCCTCTAGCTACTTAGCATAGGGACGGGGAGCCGGCATGGGGCCTGTAGTGTGTGTTTCTCTGATTGTCTACTCGGAGACGGGGAGCCGGCATGGGGCCTGAAGAGTTATCGGACATTCACTAGTGTTTATTATTTATGCAAATTACGATTTGAGACATTACATGGCATGTTAGATTTCGGAAAACCTATGTTTATCATTATATTTGTGTTTTCATAAAACCTGGGGATTAGTACGTTGATAACTGTTTTATTATGTATATATATCAACTTGGTCCACTCATGTTTATTTTGCGCCCCCTTCAGGACCTATGAATGAGGAATACGATCTGAGCTACGAGGCATTCCCCTACCAGTGATATTGTGCTATGTTCGCTCCGTTTCGCCATCTATTGTAATAACACTTCTCTATCTTAGTTTCTGCTTGTACTCTGTGATAGACTTATGCTTTGGACGTGTTATGTATTTACCTAATTTCAATACTTAGTAGTTGAACTTTTATTTTGTGTAATTAGCCCCTATTGTATATTTTAGTTTTTTTCTCAGCTTTTGTTTAAATTATATGGCTTTCGTCACCTTTCGAGTGTTGGCCAGCATGTGACCGTCTCGATGTCCCCAGGACCTCGGGGTCGGGGCGTGTCATAATGGCAACGAAGGGAGGACCTCGAATTCAACACACAACTGCCATGTGCAAACCTCTCAAACATCTTGAGATTTTTTATTTTCTTTTTCCGCCGACACTTTTTCAGTTTGGATAAACAGCACTGTGAAGGAAACCAGCGAACACCTTCAGTTTGGATAAACAGCACTGTTGACGTAGAATCAGCCGCCCGAGAAACACCTTCAGTTTGGATAAACAGCACTGCGTCAAGGCCAACTGGTTATCTATCCAAGTCTCGGTCGAGAAAAGTTTCCGAATCCTTATTACCAGAATTCATCTTATTAGCCTTCCCGGCAAAGTAAGGTGTTACGAGTTACAACATTCGGCACATTGAATGCCAAGTGGTTTTATGATTGGATATTCACAAGTGAATTTCAGAGTTCGGCATTCTGACGGCCGAACCACATTTACGACCAAGACATACATCTCCTTTGAGTACTTGTGTCCATATAGTCTGGTGCTGATTCGACGTGCTTATACTCTTACGAATATAATAACTTGAAGGTCGAGACTTGTTCCTTCCTCAGCCGCAATTGCAAGATTAAGAAGTCAGCGGTGCGCTTAACGCAACATCAACAAATTTTACTCCTCGGCCTAGCTCGGCCGACAAGTTGGCACGCCCTGCATCAAGCGAATGACATAGTTAACTCATTAGTTACTCGGCCTGCATGCTATGTAGGTTTTGCAATTTTTAGGGTCAACAACACCCACGCCAAATGGAAATGTACCAACATTAAATGAAAACGTACCAACGTCAAACGAAAACGTACCAACCCCGAATTAAAACGTACCCAATTATAAACTGTATTAAAATGAATATTCATATTTTTGGAATGTTTAAAAATATGTTTGATTCGTACACAATGCTATAGTCTTGTTTTTTTGGTAGATAAGTCTCTGGAATAACTTTTAGTTGATTAGAGATAAATCCTTATTAATGTAGATAATGTTAAATAATAACAATAAATCATATAATTTTGAATTAACAAAAAGGCTATTGTCTGTTAATTAATGACTCTTTCTATAAAGAAAAATAATAATAATTAATTAAAGTAATTTAAACTTTTACATTGTTAACAACTTTTTCTATAAAAAAAATAATTAATTAAAGTAATTCCTCATTATTAGGACAAAAGGTAATAAAACTTATGTTTTGAAAACAAACGTACCACAAATTCAAATGTACCAAGTAACTAAATGTACCATTATAATCAAACGTACCGATACAACCAAACGTTCCTAACAACGAGTTTTGTTATATTCTATTTGATTTACTAAAATAAATATTTTAATAAAAAATTAAAAAAAATCTTAAATCATCATAATAAGAGATGCATAAAAATAGGAGGAAAAAAGGGAATACTAACGTGAATAGACTTCTAATGAAATAAAATTAAAGTACCAAAATTGTAGGGAAAATATTTAATCAAATTTGCAAAAGGAATAGATATTTAGTTTATTATATTTAAAAACGAGGCGTTTATATCAAAACGATAGTAGGATATTTGAAATGGAAATAAGTAATATTTTTGGAACCTTTTCAATCACCTTGTTAATTAGGTGAACAAAAACATTAGAATCAAGTCCAAACTTCAACACATGGGCATGGAACTCTTTGCCACATTCCAGCACAATTTCGCGTGTAAATCCCCAACCAGCTGCCGTGATGGCCCTCTTCTCCTCAAATCCAAGCCCAAAACTCAGAAATCTCCAACCTCAGCCACGGTTTTGCTTTTGCGAAGCCTTTCCGCAACTCACGACTCCGGTTATACAGACCCGCGCCGCCGGCCTCCGTGTCACGTGCATTTATAAAGATTTTTGTGGTGAAATTTTGTCTAATAATAAGATTAAATATAAAACCAGTTTGATATAAATTCAAAAAGTGAAGTGTTATTGACACTCTAAAAATCTCATTTTCACTCCTCATAATTATATTTTTCTTTCCTAATATAAAAAGATTGGAGTGTAGGATAAAATTTTTTGAGTGCTAATAACAATTAACAAATGTATATTTATATAAAATTAAATATGAAACCACAATTGTATAATATACAATATATCATATATTATATATGAATGCGGACCCAGTCTGTGTTGAGAGTTGTCCCACGTCGGTGAGGGGACAAGGTTTGCTATGTGCTTATTATAAAGTCTTGGGTTACTTCCTATATAGCCAATTGATTTTATGGTTATGGTGGAATCCCAATTTCATCAGTATACACATAAGAAGTAATATGTGTGCGATAACTAAATATTTTGTGGGCGCGCTGGGACACGCTTTTGTTAGATTTTTTTTTTTTTTGTTGTATTTCCCCTGCTCTGTGATTACTGGAAATTTTGTTGAGTTTAATCCTATTGATTCATGCAGTATTCTTATGTTGAATTAAAACTTTCAAACCAGCTGCACTCTAGAAAGTTGTAGTTCAGAAATCTATTTTGATAGAAATTCAACATTCTGATGCTGTAGACCTTGTTTAGGCCCGCGAGAAGGATGATGCAGATGGTTCTCTTAAATTCATCTATGCTTGAAAGGGTGACTGTTAAGCCTGTTTCAGTAGATGGTTCTTCGGAATTATTAAAAAAGTTGCTCCACTTTAGGCGTGCCTCAGCACATGCTGAGATAATCTACTTGGACCCGTTATTAGAACATCAGTTCCTGCAGCTAACAGGACTTTAATGAGGAAATATGGGTAGGGTAAAAGTATTTTTGGTGTTTTTCTGTTTGTTTTTCTTAACAATGATTAATAACAGCGGTAATTGCAATTATCTTTTTTTCTTGATACAAGTTTTGATCATTTTTATCTAAATTTCCGAATATCGGCTGGTCATGAAAGAAACAAACAACGGGCTAGACTATCAAAAACTTAATCCTTCACAATTTATGCAAGCCCAACAGTTCTTCTCTTGACTGCATAACTTGTTCTTCTTGGATACAAATCAGTCTTCACATTCACTTCATCTTCCCGAAAAGAACAAGCGGTCTCCTCATCAATCCTTCCCATCGTCAACCCAACACTGTAACTCCGCACCCCCATTCCATTCATAGTGTTATTGGGTTGTCTAACAATTGGTTGAGCAATTGGTCTTCTATGCATATCTGAATTACTTGCTGACTTGTTCTTATTATATTTCTCTACACTGTTATTCCTATTTGACGTCGATGTTCTAAGAAGCTGCCTCACGTCCTCATCATTGCTAGAACTCCAAGGATTGATACTGAAGCTTCTGGGAACGTGCGGAACTTGTGAGGCAGTGTAACCGCTCACACCACCACCACCATGACCCATCTTGCCGGCACAATCCTCCACACTCCTCATGTAAAAATTCCTGGCCTTGGTCAAGGTCCTTATGGGTGCACAAATAATGTACATCAGCATGCTTTGCTTGGTTGCTTTGGTAGAGCTCCTCATTTTTGGTAAAATGGTTAAGGGTTGAAAACAAGAGAAGTGATTGGAAAATATTTGTGCCGTAGTGAGCTGAGCTGAATAATGAAAATGAGTTAGTGATGTGTGTTTATAAAGTTTTGGAGGATTTGGGGTTTGGACTTGACTTTTAGAAGTAGGCATTTAGAAGTAGTCTAATTGGGACGGCAATCCATGAAAAAAAATTACATTTACTATGACGTGTGGACTAAATCAAATTTCATGAATCAAATGGGACATGTGAAAGGTTCAAATGTGTAAATACTATAATATAACAGAATGGACCAAAAAAAAAAAAAAACAATGTGACAAAAGCATACAATATAATAAAATTACAGTGAACCATTGAAGATATCAGTGGCTAACATCCATATTTGATTCCAATTCATGTCCACAAGGAAGCGAAACTTTTGGCGGACACAATTGCTAATACTGATTTCAGTTCATAATTTTGATGTGTGGAATAGGTCTGTGTCATCTGAGGCAAGAATGGCCATCTTTTTCACTATATTGAGACTGGAAGTGACCGCAGTCAATCTCTTTAAGCTTTTTATTTTCTCATAAAAAAATATGCATACACACAGAGTATATATGCACATATACATATAGCCTTTATTCAAATGAATCTCTAATCTGGTAAAAATGAGTACTAAGTGAGGCCATTATATATCCAATCTCAACGATAGGAACCGCTTATTTATTAAGAGAAAAAATAATGAAAAGAACTTTAATACTTTGAATTTTAACCAAAAATCATATAATAATTTTATTTAATAGTTAGGACAAAGCTTAACGGATTGAAATGACCCAAATAATGAGTTTCCAATTCTACCCCTAACGGCAAGTCTTTTGTCAGTCTAAGATCCCTAATCTCTCGACTATGCTCTGTCTCCACTCTCTGTCTTCTCTTCAGTTGCTCCGTCGCCCCAACAATGACCGCCTTCGTCATCTCAACCGCTCTCGATATCATCAGGTACTACTCTCACTCATCTCCTCATTTTCTCCGTCCACTGATGTCTGCATCAGCATCTACAACAACAACGCTGGAGTTCCCTGTTGAGATTCACCAGGAAGAGAGGTCTATGTCCCGTAGTTGATCTTCGGACACCTCCTGACGAGTAGCAACTATTATAATACGGTGAAGAAAACCACCGGTGGACGCAAAGGCTACGGCGCTAAGCTTAAGAACATCTTCTCCACTGAATTCATCATCGAGACGGCGGACGGAATGCGACAGAAGAAGTATAAGCAGGTACAAAATTGTGGATTCTCTAATTTACGTGATGTTTAATTTGTATTTTAGGATTTTACTGTTTTGTGGAATTTAGGAATTAGGATTTGGTCTTCTATTTTAGGGTTTGGTGTGTATAAAATTGTGTATTTTATTTAGGGTTTCAATGTTTGGTGGAATTGCAGAATTAGGATTTGGTTTTCTATTTGTGATTGTTCATTTGAAATTTGATGTAATTTCGTTTTGTAATCTGTGATTTATTGGGGAATTGCAGAATTAGGGTTTCAATATTTGAGTAATTTGTGATTGTTCGTTTTATGGATTTAAAAAGTATGTTTATCTTGTACACCTTAGGCCATCTCCAACCGGGGCTCGTAGGCCTCACCGGGCCAAAAATGGGAAAACAGGCCAACCAACTGGCCAACAACAGCTAGCCAGCCAGCTCTGGGTTGATCCAATTGTTTGAATGCAACGGCTACCTAACATCAGCATGACGCCAGCTAGCAACGGCTAGCTGATGTCATGCTGATGCCAGGTGACCGTTGAATTTGAATTTTTTTTTTTTGGGGACAAAATTTAAAAATAAAGTAAAAAAATTCTAATTTGTTTCCTATAACTACCTTAGCCATCAAACAACATTAAACAACACTATACAACAGTAAACAACATTATCCAATATTAAATAACATTAAACTTAAACAACACAATCTCCACTCTAGTACTACTTGGGGGAGTTATTCAAACTTAAACAACATTAAAAAAATATTTAACAACATAAAAATTAAATGCTAACTTCATGCTTCTTTCGGCCTAAATATTTGCAACAAGATCCTATTGTAGGTATTTATTTGTGGCACGTAAACGTATCATCATATGGCGCCTCATGTACTCATTTAAAGAGATATTACCAGTTCTTGGATCCAAAGGCAAATTAGGTCCATCATATATTTTTACACGAGCCCTCATTGACCTATTTGGATCATCATGATTGTCATCAGACTCTCTATCAATATAGCCATCTCGTTCATCCTCCACAATCATGTTGTGTAATATGATGCACAACATCATGATGGAGTTCAATTTATGACATGCCCCAAACCCAATATCCCAAAATATCAAGATAGGTACGTGCTGGGCGACATCTAAGGGTGACGAAGCCATTAAAAACATGCGTACCGATAAAATATGTAATTAGAAAGAGATACACTAGTGTAGAATCATGTTCAGAGCATACAACTAACCAAGAATCAAGTGAAAGAATTATGATAGAAAGGTATGAACCAAGGAATGTGTCTTACCTAGAGAAGACTCGAATATGCCTAAGCGAAGGTGTCTTGACGCCGAGATTGTGTGCCTCGACTCTAAGTCCTGAGGGGGCGCAAAACAGAAAAGGTGAGTGGACCAAAGTTTATAATAATAATACTAATAATAGGAAAACCATTTTATTTTAGAACATAGTAACCCCCTGTTTTGAAAACATATATAACATTATATAGTAGACTTTATGAAAACCTAACATGCCACGCCAAAACCTTCGTGAACATGTACATGTAAAACCATGCCCAGTAATGTTGAAAACACCGCCCGAAGGCAAATCCACAAATCTCCTCAATACTATACTATTTAGGGGTATCATAGTCACCCGAAGGCAGTACCTGTCCATCACCGGAAAGTGAAGTTGAATAACATGTCCATCATCCATAGGTGAAGTTGAATAACCTATCCATCACCTGAAGGTGAAGCTGTATAAAATAACATACATTCACACCGACACTAGCCATGGCTAGTGAAGCTATCCAACACTGCTTTCGGCAGTGAAGTTGGGGGTATATCATATATCATATCTAACTCCTCCTCATTAACTATGTCCTATGGCCACAGACATCTATACTTGTGGTGTACGGATGTGGCGTATGATAACCCACTAGATAAGTACCGAAAGCATACCTCCAAATCTCATATCCAAACCAAAACTCAAAAGCTCCAAAACTCAACTCACAAATCCATGGTAAATCATATTCGTAAATCCATATTAAGTCATATTCAAAATCCATATAAATTCACATAAGAAAATCCAATAATTCAATACCTTTAATAAAACGTATTTTTGATAAATCAAACTATTTCGTAAACCATAATTATAAAAGTCCATAAAGCATATTATAAATCATATTCAAGTCATGAAATATGGAATGCATACTAGGCTAATATTTTATAAAAACAAGTTAAGAAGGGGTCCACTCACATATTTTATTGCCCGAGAACTGCTCGAACTAGCAAGAATGACGTTGCTTCCTGCCAACGCACCTAAACACAATTATAGACCTTTTAGTAAAACTATACCTAAACGATAGAATTTGGGAAAACGGATGGCGAATTCAAAATCGGCACGTCGGAAAACCTATGGGGGGACCTTGGGTTCCCCCCACATGCCGCCACATGAACCTTCACGAGGCAATGGCCCGAAAGGCCAAGCATCGCCGTAGGTGATGGCTTTCGGCGAACGGAAACCTAAATTTCCGACTAACTCTAAAAATTCTCAAATTTTACAGGAAAGCATATCTCAATGAGAGGAACAACTTTCATACCTAAGCCGAAGTCCAATTCGGCTTGAAAACACCTCGATTCACCCTCGAACCTACCAAAACCCTAGAAATGGGTGACTATCGATTCGTCTCTTCCGATGCTCCGCCGCCCCTAAAATTGTTTGGGGTTTGTTCCTGACCTGTAGAGGAGTGGTTTGGTTGTGGTAATGGTGGTCAAAACCTGCAGGATTGGCGGTTCTTGCCGTGGCCCCTTCAGAACCCACAAGTTCCGTTCTCCTCAAATCAGGGGTTAAAGGAACTGGGTTTTGGGTGGAAATGGAAGAAGGAAGGCCTAGGAGTTGTTTGGTAAGGGTGCAAGGCTATAATTCATCGAAAAAATGGACAGAAAGCCGAGAAAATTCGTCGAAACACGGGTCGGGTCGTTGTGTAACTGGTCAAGGGGAAAGGGTCTGGTTGGTTGCTCCCTCAACTCTGTCATTTTTCTCTTTTCTCTACTTTCTGATTGGTCACCCTTTCCCTTATTTTCTCTCCCACGCCTCTCATTTTCTTCCTCTCTCTCCTTTTCTCTCCATCCTAGCCACACGCATGGCACCAAATTAATGCTCCAACATAATCTAGAGCCTTCCAGATTTATGGTCAAATGATCATTTTGCCCTCAACTTCATTCGTTATAGCTACAAGTTATGTTCCGTTTGTGCCCACGCACTCGTAGCGACGAGTACTACGACGATATGCCAAGAAAACGAATTTTACATGACATGACAAAGCGGTCAACAAAAGTCAATGCATTTGCCTCGGAGGGATTTTTTGAAATTTCACATTTTAAAATTATAAAATTCGTAATAATTGGGGACGGGTCGTTACCATCTACCCCCCTTAAGAAAATTTCATCCCCCAAATTTTGAAATAACTAGTTATATGTAAAATACTTGAAATTAGGTAGAAAATATGTGTATAAATATACATACAAGAAAAAATAAAGTTACAGCGGCTGCACAAAAGAGAATGCCATTCCGTTGCAATCAGCTTGCAATTATTCCTCTTTCATGCCTCCAAGCTCATACCTTCTTCCTTCCTCGATAATATAGTAGTCTAATACTCGTATAAAAATATAAAGTTGCAAATACATATAATTATGCAATAGTATAAATTCAAAAATATATATACGTATAATAAAACGTCTAAAATAGATATATAGCATAGAATTAAAATTCTTGTACTAAGTTTAAAACCGAAAGTGGAAATAACTCACCCAAAATTTGTAATGGCAAAATTACCTATATAAATAAAATAATGTAGTTTCAAAATGTTTGTACGGAAAATCAAAACCAAAAATGAAAATAGGCTTTGCCCAAGCATTCATCATGTCACGTACTCCGAGAATGAGTGTGTGTCTTGAGTCGAGTCTTAATCATAGCTAATTCACAACTCATGCCGTAGACGGGCTGACTTGCCCACTTGCTTAGCGAACCCAACAATTAAGCCATCGATATTACAATCTGCAGCCTGTAATGCCAATAACTAATCGTTGTCTCGATAAGCAAATGAGAAGTTCCCAAAGTTGCCAAAACGCTATTGTGTTCCTCAATGTGAAATGTGCCTAGATAGTCCGATTCATGACTCGATCGTACTCCCGCACTATCCCAACACGCACCATTCAAAACTGCTAGAAGTGCCTCGACATCCACGTTCCCATGAACAATAAGATCCTAGAGTGAAGTAGTTGAAAGATGCGTAGAGACGAACACATGTCGTATAACATTTCCTTTGTGACTAACCACAACCATCGCTCTCCTGGTCAAGAGGTATAAAACTTGAAACCTATAATAGAAGAACCATAAATCTACCCACTTTCTCCGAATAATGGTTACCGCTTCAAACTATTCACAGAACTAGCCTTACCATCACCATACTCGAAACCCAAGATGGAATTTAATCTCCATCGAGGCATATAAAAGGTGTTTTAGGGTTGGGTGAGAAATACCCTTAAAATATTTGGGCAAAATCGTTGGAAAAGAACTACTAGAGTACAATATGATGCCTATGAATTATAGCAAGATAATAGGATGTGACTATTCATTTATACGTGAAGATAGTGATTTGTGATGTAATCCACTGACCACCTGCATTATTACTTTCACTAATCCCTTACAAAAAAACAGCTCCCACCTCAAACCACTTGGAACTCTTCCTAGTAAGTCTGGTAAGCGTGTGAAAAAGTTATGCTCTTAATGTTCCTATCAAAATCGATATGAAATTGGGCACACATTTCAGTCTAGTTGATCCATCATGAATTATTCATGAATTTAGCGAGAAACCATGTTAGGAAGACTAAAAGAATACTTAAGAATTTAAGGGTCAAAACAAGTCCATTAAGTTTAGAGTACAAGATCTCTAGATTGAATATACAACTTCAATGCTTGAGTACTTATAAGTACCTAACTTAATTAGGTAACAACAACTTGAAATGGTCAAACCTAACTCTACTTGGACGATAATCTAATGAATTTGACGAAGGGGAACTTAGATTTTTCCTTGACCCAAAATTCACAACAATTCATTACAACCTTAGTTCTGGGAATAATAAATCACCAATGGTGAAGATTCGGTCGATAGGGTGCTGATTGGGTGATTCAAGGACTGATGACCTCAACTAAAAACTTCAACGTCTGAATGGTCCTCCTGGACAGTCCGTCTACTTTAGAAATGATACGGAGAATAAAAGAGCAATCCCAGATTGACTAAAACATGCTAGGAGGTGAATATGGGATTACGAACAAAGCCAAACATCAGAGAGTCCAATGATTTCGAAAATGAAGAATTATGCCAAATGACTACTTAGTTCCTTGTCATCTCAGGCTAAGGATAGAAAAGTCGAACTTGAAGACTAGTTAACCAGGTTTCTTGATGATCAAACAAGTAACGTCACAAAAGTATTTGAGGGTTCCACATAAGGTGAAAATAGAACTGCTTGAAAAGCATTTAATACCTAAGTGTTTTTCTATTGCGATAGTCAATAATTGCAATTGCACAATCGCGGTGGAATGCGATGGTGCAATCGTAGACGTTATCGTATCATATCCATCACCGCTATCAAAGATTTAGCTATTTTCAAGTGAAGATAACAAGGAAGTGTGCAAGCTTAATAATGATCTGATGCATTTCTCCATGGAGATGTGTCATCGAATTTCCAAGCCAGGATGGTAGTAGATGACTCAAGGTCATAGATAAGACGTTTCGCATCAGGTGGTCCTAACCGTGAAAGGTAAAAGCGTTCACTTGATCATGTTGCGTCAGTGCACAACTACACCTTTAGTAAAACATCACCGTCGGATGCAAAATTTATTTATGTCACCAAAGTGTTTAAGAACAATGGTAGGGTTAGGCAACATCAAGAACAAAACTGACTCATTTCCTAACTGAAGATGAGAGTTTGGGTTATGGTCAATGAATCGATGACAACTATTGATAGGAATCAACAAGATCAATGATATTTCGTAATTCACGACCCTCGACAAAATCATCGATTATTGACTGTCACAACCTTGGATTTGGTTAGAAAAACTTCTGCTATGCTCACGTCTCCTCAGAAAGGTACGAAGTCCAAGCGAGGTTGACATTTAAGGAATTTGTATAAAGCTGGTTGTAGATGTGTAATAACTAACCTCGTGGTTGAAATAGACAAGGATATTAATGATGAAACAATCACTGAGAGATTTCTTGAGAGTCCACATGAATTTCCTTAGTGGAAGCAACAAATCGGATGAAGTTGATTAGGTCTACATCACATATACCTACTAACTTCGCCTACGACTGGTGATTCCATAATTTGCTCCAACACGAATTTTGGATGTCATAAGCAATTTCCAAATAGGTATGCCTCTGCCTACCATTCCTAAGAAAAGCATGTCGCAAAGAATCATCATCGCCCTCGATCTTCAACTGATCCCAACTAGACTTCATCCTACTAAGTTTTCCTCTAATTCACGTCACTTTATGCAGAACCAACTCTACCCGCCATTCCTAGAGAACGTATGTCACAAAGTAGCGGTCCGATGTTGAAATTCATTCATAACCTATTACGTCAAATGCCACGTATCATGCGCTATCTCTCCATTTCATGGTTTGTAAGAGCGACTAGCAGCAGAGCCACCCCATTGGGGTTGTTCTTCAGTTGCCTCACATACCATAACCCCAGCCATTGCTGCTATATATATTGTGTTTCACCATGCTTTATCTTCTTCATTGGACTCCTCATCTTCTCGTCTCATATGTGCCCATTTATCTTCCAATTCGAAATTGGATGAGGATTCCATTTGGAATTTGAAGAGGATCCAAAGTAGGAATTCATTGCAAACTTAAATTGAAAGAGATATTGGAGAGGGTAAAGATGAAGGTGTAGCCCAATATCCACCCTATTTATGGACATTGGAAGCTGAAGATAAGAAGTGTCATGCAGATAAAAATCTTATCTAAAATTCGCACAACCAATTACATATTGACACGTGGCATTTGAAATCCTATTCGAAAAATTATTGAGATTACATATTGACAAGAAATCTGGAGAGTTACTCATATATCGACACATGGCACTTGAAATCCTATCCAAAATATTATTGAGATTACATATCAACAAGAAATCTGGAAAGTTTCACATATCGACATGTGGCACTCGAAATCCAATTCGAAAAATTATTAAGAATACATAGCAACAAGAAATCTGGAGAGTTACTCACTTTAGCGACACGTGTCATTCGAAATCCATTTCTTAAAATTATTGATATTACATCTCAAAAGATTATTGAGGTAGTTTAATTTAAGTAACCATATTAATGTGCATTTTGGTCAAGGTCACAATCTTTGCTAAGAAAATTAGAATATTGATGTGCATTTTGGTTTTATATTACACTGTGATTTGCGGGTACTAAGTGTTCTGCTTCTTGTTTTTTTCCTTTCTTTTCGTTTCCATTTCTTGGTTTTATAATTAGGGAAAATTGTGAGTTTCTAAGCTGATGGAGTTGTTTGTATTGTATCTGAAAGTAGGCGGAGGCGGCTATGGTTGCGAAGGTTAGGCACAAAAGATTGGTGAATTTGATTGGGCTAATGGTCAAAGTGCTCAACAACCCAAGATGTAGCCTCATGCACTCCGAATTAGGTTCGTCTGTACTCCCATCATATCATCTTAACCATTCAATTGATTAACTTAGACCTCTTGAACACAATCGTAAATTTTACAAGCATATACGAAGGATGAAAGAGACTAAAGCACAATCTTGAAATTTCACGGATTACCAAGATTTGGACATTGCCGCATATTTTTGTAGATACCAAAGGCTTAGGCTTAGGCATCCCATTATATTGATGCATTGAGTGTTTCCTACTACATTCTCCATTTATAAATTCATCATAAAGAATAACATCATGTATAGTTGGTTAATTATTTTGTTCTTAGGTTTTGTTTTTCGACTTTTGAACGAGGATAGAAATGTATGCATTTTTTATTAAGTTCTGTCACCAAAACTCGGGGCCATCGTTTCCCAGTGGCACTTTTTATCAAGTGGTACTTTCATGCATTTTGTTTATCCTCATAAAATAATACATTGTCCCCATGAAAGCTAATTTATCAACTGTGTCAGTAGATTAGAGGTGATACAACCCACTATGATGCAGTTACGAATTCAACAGCATCTGGAGTACTTTCAGCCGGATTGAAATCAGGTCGGTGCGAAACGTTGCCTTGGAAAGACGATGAAGGTAGAGCCGAATGGAACGAGGGTCCCTGTAAAGTCATTTCTTGATTATGTTGACCTTACTTACAATATGATCAATTATTATCACAATATGCGTGTTGATTAAGATCAAGATGCTTAATTATTATTATTCTTTTATTTTCTTCAAACAATATGTTGTCCTAATTGTAATTTCAATGGATCCGTAACTTTTTTTTCATCAGCAATGTCCATTTTGTTGTTTCTTCTTTTCCTTTATTTTAAACTCATTCATTCAATTTCAAAAGAAGCAACCATCTTTTAGTTTTGTCTAACAAGGGCATGAGATTTACATAGAGGGAATGTTGAGAATCGAAACACTTACGCTACAAGTCCTTAACAATTTATGGTTGCAAATTATGATTAACTATAATATGGAGTGTGATTAACAATGATGGTACAACACTATGTAATCAATATAAAAAATATTTATGAAACCGAACCAAAATAACCCATAATGTTTATGGAAGAGAGCAAAACAAACATTATTTATTGAATTACAACAAAATAACCAATACCATTTGAAGTGAACCACTATTTCTTGAACTACAACAAAATAACCCAAACTAACCAAAATAACTCACATTATTTCTAGATCTACAATGTAATAATCCAAACTATTTCTGAAAGTAAACCAAAATAACCTACACTATTGCTGGAACTACAACATAATAATCCTCATTATTTATGAAACTACAGTATAATCACCTACACTATTTTTTAAAGTGAACGAAAATAAGCTACACTATTTCTGGAAATACAGCATAATAACCCACACTATTTATAGATCTAACCCACACTATTTCTAAAAATAAAACAAAATAGCTTACACTATAGCAGGAACTATAACATAATAATCCACACTATTTTTGAAGCTACATTATAATCACCCATACTATTTTTGAAAGTGAACCAAAATAACATACATTATTTCTAAAACTACAAAATAATAACCCACACTATTTTTGAAAGTGAACCAAAATAACATATATTATTTCTAAAACTACAAAATAATAACCCACACTATTTTTGAAAGTGAACCAAAATAACATACATTATTTCTGAAAGTGAACCCACACTATTTAAGGATCTACAACATAATAACCCACGCTATTTCTGAAGGTGAACCAAAATAACCTACACTATTTCTGAAACTACAACATAATAACCCACATTATTTCTGAAAGTGAACCAAAATAACCTACATTATTTTTTAAACTACATTATAAAAAGCCACACTTTTTCTAGAACTACAGCATATGAACCCACACTATTTTTGGAACTACAGCATAATAACCACACTATTTTCAAAAAGTGAACCAAAAATACCTATACTATTTCTGGAACTACAACATAATAACCCACACTATTTCTAAAATTTATCCAAAATAACTCACACTATTTATGAATGGTAACAAAATACACACCATTTTAGAAATTAGAACAAAATAACTCACAATAATTCTGGTTTTGAACAAAAAAAAACACACAATATTGTTGGAACTATTGCAAAAATATACATTATTTATGAAACTGAAGAAAACACACTTTTTCATGGTTATAAAAGACACTAGAGGGTGCATTTGTTGCACTGAACTATTTCGGACTGGACTAGCCTTAAGGATTAAGCTGGAATAGCTTGATTTGGACTAAGCAGGATAAGAATAGTGAAGTGTTTGGTACAGTGCCAGACTAAACTATTTTAGGACTCAAATCGTTTTTTTTAATTTATTTTTTAATTTTTAATCCGCACTTACTTTACAAAAGAAAAACTAAAAACTAAAAACTAATTAAAAAATAAATAATAAAAGATCAAATCCAGTAGAACACCACTGTTTTATCCTCATGACGAAACCGGAATTTGACAATTTGTTTCATCGTCTTCAATCTTCATCTGGACAGTGCTTTTTCAACCCTTCCGTGTGCCGACCCACTCACCCATCAGAAATAGGACACAGTTGTCAAGCTACCATGGCAGAGCTTTGAAAATTTTTATTGGAATTTCTTGACTGCATGCAATGGGCACAACATTAGCATGGAAAAACGGAACAGCCAAATGGTTCTTCTTCAATTCAAGAGAAATAACTATCAAGTTTTAAGGCAAATTAACCAAGTTCATGAGCAGCTCTAATTACCAAGTTCATCCCCCAATTCCCATATCAATCCAAGAGAGAGAGAGATGAGACTTGTTCTGGAAGCTCACCAGCGGATCAATAGCTTTGACAAAGAACGGTTCGCTCCCACCAATTCACTCGAAGGAGACGGCGAGGGAAGCAAACGGTTCGCTCCTACCAATTCACTCGAAGGAGACGGCGAGGGAAGCAACGTATTGAGATTCTTAGCAATCCCATGCTTTTGGGTTAGACTAATTAGGACGACTTAATGAGGCTGGTAGTCCATGCGAGTCCGTGCTAGTCCCATTTAACTTAGTCTGAATGAGATGAAAGTTTAATTAATTACAACTCCATAGTACTTTACAAAATATTTTTTAGAAATCATATGAATTTATTGTAAATTTAAAACAAAATAAAAGTGTTAAACATGTGATGTAAAAAGCATTTGAACATGACAAAAAAAAAAAACATTTGAACATGACAAAAAAAAAGAGGCATTTGAACAACAATTTAATTTAAAAAAAAAAAAAAAAAAAAGGAGGCGCTAGGGCTGGGCATAGGTCGAGCCGAGCCCAATTTTGAAGGGATCGGACCGAACACGAATTTAAAAGAAATGGGCCGGATCGGGCCGGGTATAACAAATTTAATACAAGAACCGGACCTAACCCGGCCTGTTTGAAATGGGCCGGTTCGGGTCGGGTCCACGGGTCCTCTTATTTTTTATTTTTTATTTTTTTTCTCTTATTTAACTCTCTCGATTGTTCCAGACTTCCAGTTCTCTGTCTCTCTCTGTCTCTTACAACTGCGCTTTTTGAGTTTCGTTTTTCTGCTACTGATTCCAACCTCAACACTCAAGCAAACAACAATCTCTTCAACCCAAAACTCTCCCTGTGATTCAGATCGGACTCTCTCTCTCTTTCTCTCTCTCTCTCTCTCTATATATATATATATATATGTGTGTGTGTGTGTGTGTGTGTACCCGATGCTCTTTATTCAGGCAAACCTCTCAGTCGTTCTTCTTTAAAAGAAAATTGTTGGAACTTTGTTTTATTTTCTGAGGAAAGGCATTCATGCATTTGGGAATGAAATTGGATCAATGGATTTTTTTTTTCTTTTAATTAG
Source organism: Pyrus communis (assembly GCF_963583255.1). NCBI lineage: Eukaryota > Viridiplantae > Streptophyta > Magnoliopsida > Rosales > Rosaceae > Pyrus > Pyrus communis. The sequence continues at coordinate 18,898,637 of NC_084804.1, read as the reverse complement.
AAAAATACTGATTTCTATTGCATGCAAATCTAATTTCTAGAATTTGGGTCAGTGGTGAGGTAATGTTGTGAAATTTTGTTCCTTTTTGGAGAATGATGTAATTTCATTTTTCATGCTTCATCGTGGTACTCTTTGATTTTATGGAAAAATTAGATTTTGGAGTTTTTCTTTTGTGAGAATTAACTCTCTCGATCGTTCCAGGAACCGGACCACCACCTTCTCCACAAAGGGTCTTTGACAAAAAGGTCATCCCCTCCGCTCTCGCTTTCGAGCTCAGATCCTCCATGTCGCCAACGAGATCGAGACCTGCTGGATTTGAAGAATGGGTTTTTTCAATTTGCTGGGGTTTTTTCAATTTGTCTAATTTCTGAGATCTGATGGGAGAACTGGATCTATTTGGGTTTTATTTTCAATTGGGTTTTCTGGATTTGAAGAATGGGTGATAAAGATCAGTGTTTTTTTCTTTTTCTTTTTTTCTGCTTTTTTTTCTTTTCGTTTTTTGCCTTTCTGGATTTGAAGTCTAGGATGTCGTCGAGGACTCAAGAGAGGAAAGGAGATTCAAGGAGGAGAGATCGAGGGAGGAGTAGGATGGCCCTAGACTGATATCATGCATCTGTGTATATGAGATTTGAATGGTATAGATGTAATGATTGTAATATCCACCAAAAGACACTAGGTACGTTACGGGCCGGGGGCATGTGCCTTCATGAATTAGGAATCGCCCGGCCCCGCTTTTTACTTGGACCTGGCCCGCCCCGTTCCGTTATGATATTAAAAAATATGGACCCATCCCGAACTTGCCCCGAACCACTAGTACCCACTCTTATCTGCTGGTTCAGGGCCCGTTTGCCCACCCCTAGAGGGAGCACTAGGATGTGACGCAAACCCTAGAGGGAGCACTAGGATGTGACGCCTCAAAGAAGGGAGGTCGGGGCACCAAACCATTTCTTAAACATGTTGGGATGGTAGCTGTCCAAATTACATTGGACAGCAAATTAATTAAACATTAAATATGAAAGGGTGATGCCACGTGGGGTGGGAATGAAGAGAGAAACTTTTATTCTTCCTCTCTTTCCGTTAGGGGTAATTATGAAAAGTCATATTTGAGTGTGTTGGGCCTTTTAATCCAGCCCGTATATAATTTTATGGCCTTTGTATTTGTGCTTAAATTTGAGGAGTTTTTGGTTAAACAATATTTTAGACTAGTTTTTTGTTAAAATAATCTTAGTTTAAATCCTTTTCATTAAAGCTCCCTTTACTAAGCCTTCGTTCATAAATCATTCTTTCAAAAAATTAATTCAATCTGAAACAATTTACTTGTTTGATTGTCGTGATGTAATTTCTATGTTTCTTCGAACATAGTGTTCATCAATTTTTTGGACTCAATTAGATGTCTCAAACATTTCTTCTTTGGCTAATATTTTCCAAGAATGATCAATAAATTGCAACCTAAAAAATAGACTATTCAAATCGTTGAAGTTCGATGTGAAGTAAGCCTCACAACTGGTCCTATTTTTTACCAAAAAATGGAAATCCCTTTAGATGAAGGGCATGTATAAATATACATATAACTTTATAATGTGTTGACTCCTTGTCTAGGCATGCTCAGTTTAGTATTTCTTATAATTGAAACTGATCATTTTAATGTTATCATTGAAAGGTATAATGTTGTGAATAAAATGTTCACAATAATAATAGTGCTTCACAAGTTTTGGTTTGAGTGAACTTTTTACAAAGACAATCTATGAATGATGACCTAAAAAGTGAATGATTCATATCATAAGCCTACTTTGTGGTGTGGGCCCATATTACCTAACTATTCCACTGTATTGAAGATGAATTGAGCAAATTTAGAGCTACATACAAATGAGGTAGCCATGAATTATTTGGTGGGTGGGCTAAGCTAAAATTACGAAATCAAAGTTTTAATCTTTTGATGCCTAATAGTAAAACTGAAGGTAATAACTGTTTTCTAGGCTTCTAGCCTTCAAAACTTTCAAGTGATTAAAATAAGGAATCATTTGTGGTATGTAAGTTTTAATTTATTACTATTAAACTATAATATTGGTTAAAACGAAGAGTTTATTTAAAAGCTCTTATTTTCCTTAAAAGCAACTTAAGATTAAAAATTTTCATTTGGTAAGTGGAATATGACAACTAAAAATCATAAAATAGCTTAAAATAGCAAATTTTTATTTGCTGAGTGGAAAGACTTTTCATTGTACTAGGAACATGACCCAGTACACCAAGTGTCATAATATAAGAGTGAGGATAATTTTTTTTTTAAAAGTGTCCATCGACTTGTATTAAGACACTTTGTATGACGGACCTTGTCCTTGGCACATAGAAAAATCTATCTATTGACTTGCAATTTTTATTTTTTTTTCCTACTACAATTTGTGTACTAGACTCTCAAATGGGTCTAATAAGGTTTTTTTTTTCGAATTTATTATACAAGGTTAATCAACATAATTAACTTTGTATAAACAGTTATGAATTTTAACAAATTTCATGCCACGATTTCCTAGGCTATTGTTGCACACATAAAATTCATATAAACTGCATATGTTTCAATAACACACAAACTCAAAATTTCACATAACCTACAATTTCAACACACACACACACACACACACACACACACATATATATATATATATATATCAGAATAAACTAAATTCAAACTTATTAAAAAATAAATTAAGAGACAATACATTTGCCACATCTCGGCCCGGGCCCTCACCACATCTCGGGCTCGACTCCACCGTAGCACGATATTGTTCGCTTTGGGCCCCAACCACGCCCTCACGGTTTTGTTTCTGGGAACTCACACGAGAACTTCCCAGTGGGTCACCCATCCTGGGATTGCTCTCGTGCGAACTCGCTAAACTTCAGAGTTCCTACGAAACCCGAACCTAGTGAGCTACCAAAAGGCCGCGTGCTAAGTAGAGATGGGAATATGCATATAAGGCTTACAAGATCCTCACCCCTGGGTGATGTGGAATCTTACAATCCACCCCCCTTAGGGGCCTGACGTCTTCGTCGGCACACTTCCGCCCAAGGATTGGCTATGATACCAAATTGTGAAATCCCTGCCCGGGCCCCCACCACATGCTGGGCTCGACTCCACCGTAGCACGATATTGTCCGCTTTAGGCCCTACAACACCCTCACGGTTTTGTTTTTGGGAACTCACACGAGAACTTCCCATTGGGTCACCCATCCTGGGATTGCTCTCGCACGAACTAGCTTAACTTCGAAGTTCCTATGGAACCCGAAGCCAGTGAGCTCCCAAAAGGCCTCGTGCTAGGTAGAGATGAGAATATACATATAAGGCTTACAGGATCCTCACCCCTAAACAATGTGGGATCTTACAACATTTCTTTTAATTTTATTGCAAACCAAATGAACCTACAACAAACAAAACTAATTAATCACACAATTAAATAAAAAAAATATTTAACAAATAAAAAAAAAACCAACCTTAAATCAATTGGGAGACAATTAACTAAATTCAGACTTATTAAAAAATAAATTAAGAGGCAATACATTTCTTTTAATTTTATTGCAAACCAAATGAACCTACAACAAACAAAACTAATTAATCATACAATTAAACAAAAAAATATTTAACAAATAAAAAAAAACAACCTTAAATCAATTGGGAGAGGGAGAGATGATGGAGATATGGGTCATGAGGTACGTGTGAGATGGATGTAAGAGAGAGAGAGAGAGAGAGAGAGAGAGATAGTTTTCACAGAAGGCACAGAAGCACGGTGCTGGGGAGGACGAAGAAAGAAAGGAGAAGGAAAGAGATAAGATACGGACTTTTTTAATAAATAAGGTTTTTCCCGACGACTGACAAAAGAGTCAATCAGGCAAAGCTAAGAACATTGTCGAGTAAAACTAGTGTCGGTGTATTTTTTTAACAGGGCATTGTGGACCTTTGCCCAACAGTCACTACCAAATTATCATTTTCCCAATCACATTTTGCCCGATGAACCACACTTCATTGGGTCAAGTGACTTTACCCGGTGAAAGAAAAAATGGTGGCCGGACAAACCTAGTCAATATTTAGAGTTTTGTCACAGACTTTAAGTGATGAAGAACTTTTGCAAGGCAAGGTAACATTCATCGGCAATATTTTGGCACCGAGGAAAAAATCTGGCATGTATTGTGTGAGCATTTGTCCTGGCGAAATTTTAGTTCGTCGACTTAAGGTACTTTGCCCACCAATATGTTTCATCAGGCCAAGTGTGTTAATTATTAGGCAATGGTCCACAGTGATCTGTAAAAAAATCACCGACACAACTATTGATTGACGTCGTTCTTAGATTTGCCCGACAAACTATTTCTTCGAGCAAAACTTTATTTATTAAAGAGGTACGTGCCTTCTCTTTCTCCTTCTCCCTTCTTTTCTTCCTTTTCCGCCCGGCTGATCTTCCCTGCAAAACACACACACACACACACACACACTCTCTCTCTCTCTCTCTCACTCACAATCACACCTACCTCATCACTCATATCTCTTGCATCTCATCCTCTCTCAATTGATTTAAGGTTAGTATTTTTATTAGAAAACTTAGTATTCGATCCCTAGTTACTAATGTTCATGGACTGAGACCTTATTAGTTTTCAGATTTTGATCGAAGTCCCTAACATTAATGTAATAATAAATTTACATGTTAGTTACATATTTTTTTTTAAATAGAAATTAGTAATTGATTTAGGGTTTAAATAGTCACACCATTATTAAACTCCTAATTAATTTTCAATTCAAAACATTTTCAAAATAAAAATAATAAAATAAAAATAGGTTTGCAACCATTAGTTTTTTATAAAAAGATTTTCAATTTCTTAATCTTAAATGTACCCATTATTCAATATACCAATTTATTATATGTAAAATGTACAATTTTTTAATATAAAATGTACCCTTTTTTTAATATAAAATCCATTCAATTTTCCAATCCATTTTAAAACTTATATGTGTACATTCTTGTTTGTTGATTGGAGAATGTATCCATTTCGAGTTTAATCAAAGAAATTTACTAACGTAATTAAGCCTAATATCTATTATTTTTTGTGTATGGTTTTGAAGAATGTTTCCATGTTTTGGTACAAATTTTTTTTTGTTAATTTTGATGAATGTCGTAGCCATGTCTATATAGTAGACATCGAAATTTCGGTGAAATGAATGTTGACTAATAAATAAAATTTCAATGCTCACGTGTCACATAAATTGTACACGTAGCGTGTGACTCAACGAAAAATCGAAATGAATCGGAAAAGTCATCAAATAGGACATATGTCAACACATGGCAGAAATGATTTATTTCATCTGAATATTTTATTCAAAATTAGGCCTTGAAAATTTCTATAAATAGAAGCCAATTTCATTCATTTCATTTCACCAATTCACATTACACCAAAACCTTGAAGCTTTGAAACTCTAAAGCTCTCAAGCAAATCCCGAAGGATCAAGAAAGCCCTCTTCGTTCTTCGTCAAATCCTCCTTCAAGATCAAGCCCCAACGGCCCTTGAAGAACTTCCACCAACTCAAGATCAAGCCCCGATGGCCCTTGAAGAAAGTGTTCATCGTTCATCATCCGTTCATCCTAAGATCAAGCCTTGACGGCCCTTTAGATCAACAACACCAACAAATCCGCACACCCATTCTTCAAGATCAAGTCCAAAAGCCCTTGAAGATCCGTTCATCAACCGTTCATCCCAAGATCAAGCCCCGACAGCCCTTTGGATCAACAAACACCCATTCTCAAGATCAAGCCCAAAACCCCTTGAAGATCTGTTCATCAACCGTTCATCCTAAGATCAAGCCCCGACGACCATTTGGATCAACAACATCAATAAATCCAAATAACTGTTCATCCCTAGACCAAGTCCCGACGGCCCTTTGGATCAACAGCCCATCCACATATCTACATTTTACAAAGATAGAATCAGAGGCTAAATTCGTAAAAGAGATTGTAACCCCAAAATCAATACAAAATATATTTTGTACACGTGTTCTTGTTTCAGGAATTTTTGTGTTTACATATATATATATATATAAGAGAACTTGGTCATAAATCACTAAAAAGTTTACTAATTAACCATATATTAAGTTTTGTCTTCAGACTTAATCAATGGACTATTGATATTATTCAGGTACAAGTTAATAAAGAAGGCCCAAGCTATTACAAGTCATTTCAAATGACGTGCTCACCCTTAAAAAGCCATCAGCCAATTAAATCAAGGGGCACTTTGATTCAGGTCCAAAAAATTCAGCTGTTTTTTAATTGGGTCCAATTTTATTTCATTTTCTATTACACCTGTTTTGCCGCTGGAATTTTTTTTTTAATTCTTTAAATTTGAATTTTTAAAATTTGAATCTTCAAATACCTTTATCTACCCGTTTTTTAATTAAAAAGACATTATTACAAATCTTATAAGTTTATCAAAAATTAAAAGAAACATTGCTAGAGGTAGATAAAAAATTTGTGATGTAGGTAGAATCTATGATAGAGGTAGCCTATGAACAAAAACCTATTGTATAGATAGATAATACAAAATAATCTATGATACAGATAGACTATGAACAAAAACTTATTGTATAGGTAGATAACACAGTTAATTTGTGATATATAGGTAGATAAACACAATTAATCTTATATAGATTATCAACAAAATATGTAATATATAGGTAGATAAATACAATTATTCATGATACAGGCACATTATAATATAAAAAGATAAAAAAATAAAAAAATAAATAAAGGACAAGTGATATTGGTAGATAAAAACCAAAAAACATCGTGAAGAAAAATGATATTGAGGGAGGAAACACTAGAGAAAATGCTAATTCGATAGAACTTCAAAGTTAAAAAAAAATATATATATGAGACGAAGAACCCAAAACACAAGATTGACTAATACAAATTTTTTTTTTTTTTTTTTTTAAAAGAAACCAATCAAATGTATATTGATCATCCTTATGAAAGGAGGAGCAAAAGAATAATATTATGGTAGAAGACTACTGGGAAAAATAACAGAGGAAGAGAAAGATATTGTGAGGGAGAAACAAGAAAAGAGAAATGAATGATTTGGGGAAGGAGAAGAAAAAAAAAGAGATTTAAATCCCTAATCCTATAATTAAGGATACGATTAACATTAATCACAAACTTAAAAAAAACAGTAATTACTTAATTGGTCAATTTAAGGGTAAATTTGGCAAGAGAATACAAATAAGCTTATGTGGACAATGAATCACTGGACCTAACCTAAAAATTAAATAAAATTGGACTATAACTAATAATGGCTCATAAAATTGGACTCATATTAAGTTTCCCCTTAAATCAACCCCTTCAACTTAATTGCACGAAGAGACCCCATGTGCAACGGCTTGAACTATCGCGCGCTAAAGCTTCAGTAGAGATAGATTTTATATACATACATACATATATATATATATATATATATATATATATATATACATATGCAATTTTTTGCTCCATGTTCAATCATGATGCTTGGTTGATTCTTACTGCTCAAAATCTTCAATTTAATTGTTTTGTTTTATTAATGGAATGTTTTTTTTTTTTTTAATATTATGGTATTAGTATAATAAAATTTAATTAATTAAATTTAAACATAACTTAATATATTTTTTCCGCTGAATAGAATCGTTAGGTTAAGGTTTTACACTTTCAATTTTATTTTTCTTTATAAAGCTTATTTCGTCGGGTAAAATAATGTTTATATATATAAATATATTTTCTTTGTAAATTTAAAATTTGGCTGAAAGAATTTTGACAAACAAGTACTTTTGTTAGGCATAGTTGGTCAACACAGTTTTATGCGACCAAATGTTGTTGGACTACTGATTTCTTTTACTGTCTGAATATTTTAGAAAAGCAAAGAAAAGCATCGGAGTCATGTTCGAAAGAGAAGTCAATATTGATCTAATATGAGAGTCATTCTTTTGTGCACGATTGAATGGGATTTAGATACTACTCTCTCTCTCTCTGTTCACACTTCAACACACAAAGGTTACATATTATAAATGATATTTTGACATGACATGCCATTGTGTTAGATTAATGACTTCATGAAGCAAGGAAATCAGTCCGAGTCCTCTTTGAAAAGAAAGATGGGATTGGACAGAATTAGCAACTTACCAAGTGATGTTATAGGACAAATTTTGTCAAGTTTGCCTATTAAGGAGGCAGTGAAGACAAGTGTTTTGTCAAGCAAATGGAGGTTCAACTCGGCCATGATTCCACATCTTGTGTTTGATTGTTTATCGACTTCAGACCGTACATTTATTGAGAGCATTGTAGATCAAGTACTGGTACTTCATGTTGGCTCCATACACACATTCAGGCTTTCTCATCCAGATATTGTAGCCACTAGTGCTATTGATCGTTGGATTCGTCATCTATCAAGAAATGCTATCAAAGAATTGCTGCTTGAAATTTTGGAAGGGGACACTTACAAGATTCCTTCATTTTCTTATCAATATTTGGTTCATTTAGAGTTATATAATTGTTTGCTAAAACCACCTTCCACCTTCAAAGGCTTTGGGAGATTGAAGGTTCTTTGTCTTGATCTAGTTACAGTTGCTCAAGATGTGCTTGATAATCTGATTGTTTGCTGCCCTCTGCTTGAGAAATTGACTTTAACAAAATGTGATGGCTTTAATATTCTCAAGATTGATGCACCAAGTCTCAAATTCTTTGAGTTTGACGGCTCCTTTGAGCATGTTAGTATTATGAATACGTTAAATCTTGCTGAAGTTTGCATTAATTTGGTCGGTGATGACCTTACCTGGACTCGAACTCTCAGTTCTAGCCATTTGGTCAATTTTCTTGCTCATCTGCTCCATATTCGAAGGCTCACAGTTCAGACTGAATTTTTAGCGGTAATGGATTATTTGGCTTCCTACTTTAATTTCATGACCATTAACCTGCCCATGGGTTTTTGAGCATATTCATTGAGTCTGATGCTTCCATTCTGCTCCAGTACTTGGCGGATGGTAACTTGCCAGTAAAGCTGCCAGAACCATACATGTATCTGAATTTTCTTTCTATGAGCATCTCCTTTCATATTTCGAAGGAAGTTTCAGCTGCTCAATGCCTTCTAAGAAGCACTCCTGCTCTATAAAAACTCGAAATTGCCGTGAGTATTACTCTACTGATGCGTCCAATATTTTTCTGGTGCATAAAAAAAAAAAAAAATTAAAAAAAAAATTCAAACCAATGTGGCTCTACAGTAATGTAGTTTAGAGAGCTGATTTGTCAGAGTTCATGATTCTGATGCTATAGACCTTGTGCAGGCATTCGATGAGGATCAGCCTGTTGAGGAAGAAGTGAACTCTTGGTTAGATGACAATCAGGATTGCCCATGGACCCGACTGCGACTTGTTCAAATAACCAACATCTCTGGTATCAAAGCTGAACTAGATTTCATTGAATTCCTGCTTTCAAGTTCACCTGTGCTCGAGAAAATGGCGGTTAAGCCTGCTTCTGACGATTGTTTTCAGACCTATTGAAAAACATGATCCGGTTTAGGCGTGCCTCAGCGCATTGCGAGATAATCTACTTGGACCCATGATTCATCCATGAACATCGCGTCTAACAGGGCTTGATTGCAGAAACAAGGTTTAAGAGGATTTCACGATGCGGTCTTTCTGTTTTTCGGAATGACGTCTCATATGGTGGTATCCCTTTTCACGAATTTTTTGTCTGTTTATTAGGAGGACTTGCTTGTAGAAACGAATGTGGGTTTACTAGTCTTTATAATGAATTTATTCCTGTCTGGTTTTTCTGAAGAATGATTCACTCTTGCAATGATCTTTACATTTTCACTACAATTTGATTTTTGTCACATGCAATTATCTTAGGTCATAACATGAGTCTGTATGTTGCTTCAGTCACAAACATTACTAGGAAAAACCATTTGCGCGACAGATGTTTGGGCAACAAAGCACCATTCGTTGTGCATATGGGCTTTGCGCAACAAATATACACCTTCGTAGCCCAAGAGCGGTGTTGTTTTGGGCGACGCAGAGATTTGTCCCGAAAGATGGTTTGCACGACGAACCAAAAAACCCCGTCACACAAAGTGAGTCAAAAAACGTGGGTAAGTTATTTTTTGGTGCAAAATAAATGCGCGATGAAATGTTTCTTGCAAAACACTTGCGCGACGAAGGCTTCGTCACACAAGGTAGGAAACCGATGTTCAATTTTTTCAATCAGAGGATTCAATGCATGTGAATTGGAGGAATCAATACCGTATTTACTGCATTGGTATACACAACAAAACCTTTGTTGCACAAGGTTCCTTGGCTTCCTATAAATTTGCAGTTCCTCTCTCTATTCCTCACAATTTGTTTCGAAAATGCTTTAGTTTTTTTTCTAGATTATAATCTAGTTGTTATTTGAATTTTGGTACGATGGGCGACTATGATGCTTATTCGTCAAAGACAATTGATAGGTTCCAAAAAAGGTATGCGTTGTAAAATTTGCATTTTGTATAAAGTATATATATAACTTGAGTATATAAATATATATTTTGTTGGTGGACAAGAAGAAGAAAGCTGCACCACTTATGGTGGGAGCCGCTACCGAATTACTTCTACTGAATTACTAGGGGTTGTGAAGTCGGACATGCGCACCAAGTTTTGGTCCAACATTGGAGTATTGGTGGATGACAAATGTGGTGTGGATTGGAAGTCTTGGAGAATTGTCCCTAAAGAGATGAAGACACATTTGATTGATGAGTTAGTTGTATGTGTAAAGTAATTAGTTAAATAATAATTATGTTTGTTAAATTTAATATATTACTGAGATTTTAATTTATTAATTTTCGCAAAACAACCTAATTGGGACATCGACAAAAGTAACCCAAATTTGATGAAGTGCATCAACAACATATTCAAGTCCCGTTTTCGAGAGTAGAAGTTTAATATTCAATGTGTGGCCGAACTACAGCAAGAGCCTGACCAACCAGCGGCAGAGTAGAATTGTGATTTTTTTTTATAAATTTTATCACTTATTAAATAATGACATAAATTTGAAGTTTTTTTTACGTATGAACAGTTTAATTAAATATGTACTTAATGTTTATTTTGAATGTAATTAATGGTATTTTAATAAATGCTTATATTAATTAATTATGCATGAATGGTTTAATTAATGAAATAAGTTCTTGATTTATTAAGTATGTATCTGGTTTAAAATAAATTAAAGAATGAATGGAAAGAAGAAATAAATAAATAAATAAATAAATAAATATATATATATATATATATATGCGCACACACACAATGCGCGACAAAGCTTTTGTCGTGCGGAAGCTTCAAATATGAAACCAAAGCTAATACGGCAAAATATTACAAGACAAATAATCCAAAAGACACAAGGATTTATACTGGTTCGGCGTAAGCCTACATCCAGTTTCGAGACGGCGAGGAAATTCCACTAATATCAAAAGGAGATTACAAATAGAGTTTTAACTCTCAAACCCAAATCCCACATACAACCAATAGCTCTCACTCAAACTAAGAAACAAATGGAGAAGAAGAAACACATCAAAATCCTTCTCTCCCAAAAGCTACACAAGTAGCACCAACATCTTTGATTGAGTGATTACTAACAAAATGGGATTATTACAAATGGTGGGAAGGAGCAGCTCATATTCAAATGGGAGAGCCGAATGCTCTCCCTGGTTTCTCTCATCTGCCGCTCCCCCACAACCAAAGGCATAACCAAATGCCTTAATATAAACAAAAGGCCCCGCCTTCTCTCTCTCATCTCCTCTCTTTCGGCTGCAAAGGCAACCACCAAAACATAAAGGACCAAAACCAAAGTTTCCTTTTCCCTTTTTTCTTCCCCAAAACAAGGAAAGTTGTTCCAACTTTCTTTCTTTAGCCGAAAGGAATTTTGTCTTGTTGTCCACTTGGTCACAAATCCAACAATCTCCACCTTGACCAAGTTCCGAAAGCATCACAGAGAATCGAATCAACAATCACCATAAGCACCCAAAGTACACACTAAAGACAACGGGAACTAAATCAAATTCCCCAAACTTACCAGTGCTCATAACAATTTCCACCTCGACTCAAACTGTACCAAAGCCAACAAAAGTAGACCATTTCTCTACCGTCTTCTCCAGATTTCCAAACCATAAGTGTCTTGACCAAAACAAAAGTGATTCAAACGAAGAATTGAAATTCTTCAATATTACCAACAAAAGATCAAGCACACCATACCAAAGTTGGACACACAACGAACTCCACCTGCTCACAAACACCATGGTCTGAAACTGCACCAATAGACTCATTCACATAGCATGGCATATTCTCCAAGTCAAAACTGATTACAAATTTGGCAACATAGTCTCACATACCACATACGAAAATATGCCCTTCACTCAAGTTTACCATCATCACATGAACACCAACAGGACAACCAAAAATTTCAAATTCAAATAATCAGCAGGAGATCCAAAACCATACCTCAACTGGAGTCTTCAAGAAAACTAATTGCAGATGATGGAGACCAACAGACCAAATAGCAGTGGCAAACAAATCCAACCAAATGTCCATAGACCAAAGTTAGAAAGCATATAACTTGCCTTCTACAAGAGGGTTCCACACAAATGTTCTGCAGTGCATGTGGTGTATCCAAAATAGTGTGGTGTTTCACTATCCAAACTTTTGCAGAACTCAGCAAATTGGCCCTCACAAACTCCTCCAATGTTTCCAGCAACTTGCTCCAAAGTCAACCAATGGGAGTGGAAAAACAACCAAAAATTTCTGCCGTTGAAAAATGCCAAAGAAAAGAAAATTTAGCCTTAGCCTTTTTCCCTTTTCTTCCAGCCAACAACATCATTTGTCATCATGATGTCCTTCTGCCTAAACAAATGCCGAAAGAAAAAAAACAACATTTTCTTTTCAATTTTCAACTGCTTCTACCTTTTCTCCTTCCCACTCAACTCGTCGACAACAGCCCACAAACACCTCTGGTGCAGCGATGACCAATGGAGAACCCACCAAAAGCAGTACACTACACCTGCAGCTGTCGAACACCAACACTTCAACAACATCGACGACAACATTGCAGCAGACACGCTGTTTCTGAAACCATTATCCAATCTGCGAGCTCAGTGACTGCAACATAGTCCCTTACTATCTTTCTTCAACGCCAGGCATTTTGCAGCCAGCATCTCTAATTGACCAAATGCCAAAGTCATTCCTCCTGTCGAATTTTTTCAAAAAACATATTTCATCGTAATTCGAAGATTTCATAGAAATACTAGTACAAAGCCTCCAAGTCGAAACCCAGAGCTCTGATACCACTTGTCGTGCGGAAGCTTCAAATATGAAACCAAAGCTAATACGGCAAAATATTACAAGACAAATAATCCAAAAGACACAAGGATTTATACTGGTTCGGCGTAAGCCTACATCCAGTTTCGAGACGGCGAGGAAATTCCACTAATATCAAAAGGAGATTACAAATAGAGTTTTAACTCTCAAACCCAAATCCCACATACAACCAATAGCTCTCACTCAAACTAAGAAACAAATGGAGAAGAAGAAACACATATCAAAATCATTCTCTCCCAAAAGCTACACAAGTAGCACCAACATCTTTGATTGAGTGATTACTAACAAAATGGGATTATTACAAATGGTGGGAAGGAGCAGCTCATATTCAAATGGGAGAGCCGAATGCTCTCCCTGGTTTATCTCATCTGCCGCTCCCCCACAACCAAAGGCATAACCAAATGCCTTAATATAAACAAAAGGCCCCGCCTTCTCTCTATCCTCTCCTCTCTTTCGGCTGCAAAGGCAACCACCAAAACATAAAGGACCAAAACCAAAGTTTCCTTTTCCCTTTTTTCTTCCTCAAAACAAGGAAAGTTGTTCCAACTTTCTTTCTTTAGCCGAAAGGAATTTTGTCTTGTTGTCCACTTGGTCACAAATCCAACAGCTGTGTCACATAAGATAGCTTTGTGCAATGACAAACCTTTGTCGTACGATATATCTTTGCACAATGGAACGTGGTTCGTCGTGCAAGGTGGGCTGAAAAACATGGCGAAGTACAATGTGGATGGCGCCAAAATATGGAGTCTATATGTTTTGCGCGAGGGTACTTTTGTTGCACAAAGTGTTATTCACATTTTGGAATATAACCAGAACGCAGGGAGGCAAAAGCTGCAAAACAAATGCAGCAATTGCCTTCTTCCTGAAAAATTCCAGCCAGCTATTTCGTTGCCATTAATCTCAGAGGTATATTTTCTTAAATAACTAATTTAATTTCCATTCATTTAACTTGTTTTGTTTGTAGTTTAGAATTGTTGTGAGTTCTTTATTTTTATGCAAATATATTTGTATGGATATACAAAAAATATTTTGAAGTGTTCTCTTAGTTTCTCGTTTGAGAATTAGTTGGATTTTGTTGGAAATGTGCCCTAAAAGCCAATCATATGGTGATACTTTGTGGACATTTCATTTTTTAGATTTTGTTGTGAGTCTGAATCTGACGAAATTTATGATATTGATACTTATTCTACTTCGGACGAGGATTAATGAAAACTTATGATATAAATATAATGATATTTATTGAATGGTATTTATTTTGTATACAAAAAAAAAATCCTCTTAAATTTGCAATAAATTAAAGGAAAAATAAATTATATACAAAAGAATGAATTATTTATTTAAAAAATAAATTAAATTTTATAAATTTGCGAGACGACATTTTGGAAATATTTGTCGCACAAATATTTAATAATACCTTTTCTTTAAACCTAGACGCGCGATGAAAATTTGTACACCCTCGTCACACAAACATTTAAAATTTTGATTTTTGGCGAAAATTGGGCGCATGTTTGAATTATAAATACATTTTGTCGCACAAGATCCTACTTTATAATTCTTATAGAGTCTATCTCTCTCTCGATTCTCTGCGAAGCTCTCACTCTCCTCTCTCTCGATTCTCAGTCTCTTCCTCTCTTGCTCTCATCACTCACCATCTCAATCCCTCCCTTTCTCTTTCCCCCTCTCTCCCTCTTTCCCTCTCTCCCTCTTTCCCTCTCTCCATCTCTCTCTGTTTATCTGTTTCTCTCTCACTCTCTTCTCCGCACTAGACATCCCCCGCCACAATCCTATGCCACACCATCTCTATGCCACCACAACATTACTATGTAAGCACCCACTCTCCCTTAATTTTATTATTTTTCATTTCAATTTTTCATTTTTTTCTATTGAATTGTTTTAATTAGAACAATTAGAGATTTAAGGTTTGAATTGGGAATCCTGGGTTAGGGTTTTTGAATTAATTAGAACAATTAATTATCACACAACATTACAAGTTATCACAATTAATTTTCGAATTAATTCGAAAATCCTGGGTTAGGGCTTTCGAATTGGCATTCCTTCCTTAAGATATTGCTTTACTGTAATTTTCATGGAGGCCTTTGTGGCTTCTATCCATGTGCAAAGGCAACATAGGCTTAATAAACTTGCATTTTTATTAGTTGGCTGGCCATTTACTTTAATAGGTTTTAGGGAAAAACATGGGTTTAAGCTGATTTAGTACTATTTTAGAGCTATATTGCTTCAGGTAGTTGTTCTTGGCTGAGAATTAGGAACCTTTGCACATGAAAAACCATATAAAATTCATGCAAGATGGAGAGGAAGTGGGAAAAGGAACCTCTTCATTAGTTTAAAACTTGAACTTATCTACTTCTATGAAGATAAGTACTTGATTTAGAGCTTATCTACTTCTTCTATGCACTTGAGTCTAAATTTTGTTTCCCGCAGTTTAGATTAGTTTAAAATAATATTACTTATATAAGAAAGAACATTTAAACCATGCCCAATGTGTAGTTATGCTTGCATGATCACTAATTGTTCTTAGATGTATGTAAATAGTATATAGAACTGGAAACCTGTGATTGAACTTGATCATTGGATTAATATTACAAAAGAATTGTATGCAGTGGCGGATCTATAAAGAGGCTTGGAAGGTCCCAGGACCCATCAACGGCCCTAAATCGTTGCTTGAAACTTTCTGGAGACCCCTCGTATGCAAAGAAGAAGGCTTGTGCGTAGTGACTGCAGCAGCGGCATCTTCACGAAGAAAAAAACCGAGCGAATAAGAAATGTTTCTTTTCCAGCCTTGGCCCTAAACGCTCGTTTTGGCCAAATTTTTTTAAAGAAAAAAAAAACCTAAAACAACTGCCAAAACGTTGGTGTCTCCTCTTTTTTGTTTTTAACTCCCCAGGTCCAGCAGTGCACATCCCCCTAGGTCCCACTTTTCCCCATCCCAATGCCCCGACTTCACATATTCGGAAATAGACTTTCTTCGAATCCCTTCCACCTAATCCTCCTTATCAGACAATCTAGACCTTTGAAATTTGATCTAACGGCTAAAAACAGGGGCCACTCTAAAAGTTATAATAATTTTAGCTGTTGGATCAAATTTCAAGGACCTGGATTGTTTGATGAGAAGGATTAGGTGGAAGGGATCTGGAGATGATGTCTTTCCCACATATTGACCCAATCTCCTTTTCCTCAAAATTGTAAAAATCCTAAAATTCTAAATTTCACCCAATTCCATATTTTCATTTTCCTCCATGTCAATTTGTTTCAAATCTCTACCCCCACCACCTTTTTCAAGCCAAAGCCAATAGCATCATTTATTTGTTCAGGTAGTTCAAATTCAAGACAAAATAAGTGTAACATTGATTTGAATAATCTTGAGAGAAACTCGGAAAAAAGAATTCGAATGAAGGACTATAATCATAATATTCAAGATGAGTGTGATATTGATTTATGAATTAAATGTATTACAATTTCACTTTTAAATGTTATTTTTGTCCATAAATTTTCAACCTTTATTATTGAGACTCCCGAAATTTAAAATTCTGGATTTGCCACTGACGCTATGGAACTTCAAAATTCCCAAACATTTTCAGTACTTGGGTCTTTGGAGAGGGCTCTTAGTTTCTGTGTGCTATCTGTTTGTTTTCTTTCCTTTGTATGTTATACACTAATTTTACAATTAGCTTCTTTTCGGATTCGGAGAAAATCTCTTAAAGGGATGAACAATCTGTTTGATTTATATGCTATTCCCCATCAATCTTTTAGCTTTATATGTTTCATTTAGTTGCCGAGCAATCCGAGGAACAATGTTTTTATCGTTTGAATTACCGGAAATATGAAAAGTTAAGTTCTTTCTTTTTGGTAGCTTTGAACTTGATGAAATTTCGATTCTGTGTTGTAATCATATTGATCAAGTTTGTAATAGTATTAACTTGCAAATTTACATTTACATGTTATTTAAAATGATTTGCTATAGTATCAGTTAAAGATTTAAATGATTTGTTATTTACATGTTATATTATTCAATTGTTACTTTATTTATTTATTATTTTTGTAGATGTCGAACTTAATTTCAATCCGCCGGGCAGCTAGTAAGGTCACGCATACACCTTCTTCAACAGGTAGTGTTGCTCCCACCTCCTCATCAGATTTTGGGCATGATGGGTGTATCTCCGTTCCCGCCTTTCGGTCCAACGGTGTCTCTGGCTCCTGTGTCATCAACTTCTTCAGTGACGCATCCTCTACTAAATGCCCGGCAGGCTCATCGATGGCCCCGAAGTTCTGTGGAGACTGAGTAGTCTACTAAGGCTTCCTCTGTCCATGGAAAGGAGTCCCAGACGGGTAATGCATCTTTCTCATAGTCTTTTCAATTTAACAATTTGGAATTCATATTATAATTGTTTTAAAGTCCCCAACTGGTATATAAGTTTTTGAATTGTTGGGTGGATGTGTTGTTTTTGTTGTTTTATTGTCTACGGGTTTTAGGGGAGGTTTTGCCAAATTTTAGGTAGAAAATAGAATTCGTCTGATGTTTACTTTGTTTATTTTGTAGCTAAAAAAACACAAGATGACCATGCAGACTTTTGAAGACGGCAAAGACCACTCGTACCATGACTGAGAAGATCACCATTACGTGGGATCCTCAACATCATGCAGATGCAACAAAGGAGCAGCACAATTTTTTGGCCACCGACATTAGCTCAATTATTAGGAGTCATTGCCATTCCTATGGGAGTCCTAGAGAGTTGTCCCGGTTGAAGTCAAGGGCGACGTTCTTCATGAAATATCGATAAGTATTTGTCAACCTCAAATACTAAATTTTTATTAAAGTATACAAATATTATAAATTTTAACTGCTTTTTTTTTTTTTTTTGAGTTTCGCATCATCACTATGATCCCACGAACCTTGATGCCAATAAAAAACAGTACATCAACAAGATTTGCACCAGCAGGTTCACTCAGTGGAAGAGCGACCTCCACAAGCATTATGAGAAATATGACGGTCCAAAGGTTGCTTTAGCAGTTGGGTGCTCTAAGGAGTTGGTGGACCGCTGAGATGAAAGGGAATGGCTCTCCAGCTATTTTAAGGACAAGAATACCTCGTAAGTATAATATATATTTCAATAATATTTAATCAAAATTTTTATATTTTTAAATAATATTTTAATTTTTTCATTAATTTGTTATAAATATCCAAACTAATATGTTTTTTATTCAACAGAAAAAAGTGAAGGAAAACTCAATCAATCGGTCGAAGAAGAAACTTCTTCACTACTCCAGCTCACGACCCTTCGCTTATAGGTTGGAGGAGCGACGTAATATAACCGTATATTTATTTTAAGTTTTGATTCTTTTTGCTCTCTATTACACAATTGGTAATCTATGTGTTAATTTTTTTTATTTATTTAGGGGGGTCAAAGTTTCCTGAGATTGACATGTTCAAGAAGGTATACGTTCGGCCTAAGAATGAGATAGAGGAGCATCTTCATGTAAGTTATTTCAACTTTTTAATATTCAATTAGTATTAATATTAATTACATGTATATTAAAATTAATTTGTTTGTTTTCATTTTTCTAGGCCACCATGGTAGAGAAAAGCAAGACCGTTCTAGAGGAGGTGGCTTCCCAGCTTCTCCCAAAGACCCTGATCATGGAGGTGTTTCCTGTCGAGGATGCGGGTTTTCAGATCATGATGGACACACTTGATCAAACCCTCGGTCGTAGGCAGGGGAATATTCACCAAGGGCTGGGGAAAGGCCGCATTCAGGACCTGCCTGCCTCTTCTTCTTACCAGAGAACATAAGAGGTCGAATTGTTGACATCTGAAGTGGCGGACCTAAAGGAGCAAATTGCCGCCCAACAGTCTCAACTTGCGGTCCAGAGCAATATGATGAACCAAATTCGTCTCGCCTTTCAGAGTTCTCTGGCATTCAGTTCCTCGACGCATAACCTACTCCAGCAATGACCTCCCAGCCTCCCGCTGTAACAACTACAACCTCCCAGCCCCCTTATGTAGTAGCAACACCACCAGCGAGCGATTATGACGTGGATGACTCTATATTGTAGTTTTTTTTATTAGTATTATATTTGAATTTTAAAATGTTTCTTCCGTTGTATGTACACTTTAAATATTTTTTTTAATTCAATATTCTTCTTTACATTTTCTATTTTCAATTTCATTAAATTAATTTAAACTACATAAAACAATCTTATCAACATTTAAAAGGAAACTAAATAATAAATAAATAAAATGGTTCCTTTGCGCAAAAATTACTGCGTCAGGCACCAGGTTCTTCGAGTAGAAGATTTCGTGCAACGAGCACCAATTTCATTGCACAGAATGTTTCGCACAACGAGCACTAATTCCGTCGTGCAATCACCAATTCGCACGATGAAGGACTTTTCTCTGCGGTCCAATGCCTGACATCACGAGCTTTGCACGACATCGTCTTTGCTGCCCAAAATTTCCGGTGACCAAATTCGGCTTGGGGCGACGATTGTGGCTTCGTCACCCAATATGTTATTCTTAGTAGTGAAGGGTTTTCGGCCACAACCCTCTCACATTTAGGCAATACCCAACATGAAGAGAAGCCAGAATTAAAATGCTGACGTGGCCCCCTCAAAAGCCAAAGAAAATGCTCAGTCAATTTAGAGCCAAAAAAAGCCAAACAAAATGCTCAATCAAAATGTCTGAGATTCTTAGTTTTGTTTGGTGAATTAGGAAACTCATTTGGCTCTATCTGCATTTGTCTGAACAAAAGTGAAGCCAATATGGAAGTCTTGTTTTCAGTAAGACAAAGATTCAGGGCAGAAGAGTTAAATAACGACCTATGAAGATTTTAAATGAAACATCAAGAAAATATATAGAGTACTTGAAGTTAACGAAAACCTTGATTCAAAATCGAGCGCAATAGAGTTTTAAAGATCTATACAGCTGACTCACTTAGTGGAATAAAATTTGATGGTTGTTGTCGTGTTTAATTCCCAATAATACAACTCACACATTTCAGTTTCATTTTTCTAAGTAATAGGTAAATTTTCAACTTCTAGATAAGCTCAAGGTTTCCTTCTATAGTATTATGAATCTTTAGAGAGAGAGAAAGTGTCTGATCGAAAGCACGAGTTAGAGAGTTAGAATCCTCTTTGAAATATATAGACATGAATTAAACAACCACACCGCAGAAAAGAAACACACATGAATTTATATGGTTTCGGGCAAGAATCTTGCCTATCTCCATTATGGTCTTATGCATTAAATCCAGTGACATTAAGATATTCTGTTTTGAAATAGATGGTATGTGTGCAGTGGAACATAAAGTAAATAACATACAATTTTTACGAGATTCGGCAAGTGTGCCTACATCATCGGGACAATAGCAGTAGTCTTCTCCATTATCATACTGAAATTACAAAGTAATGGACACAATACATTGTATCTATGCTTCTCTATTCTATTTGTGAGCTGATAGGCTTTTATATAAAGAAAATATATCTTCTTTGTTAAGGTCAATGAGTGTGAAAGTACGCAGCACACTTTCAACATTTGTTGGCTAACAAGAACTTCAATATTTGTTGGTGTCAAAAAGTGATAGATGTTGCATATTTGTTCACGTGCGTCATCCACTTTTATAACATATTCCTATATCACATATCTTGTTGTGAATTACCCACTCCCCCAATATTACTTATATAAAAAAAATAAAAAATAAAAAATAAAAAAACTTGAAAACAAGTTAAGGTTCCCGCCTATTGTGAGGCGGGAGTGAAGCTAAGTTCCCGCGTATTGGGAGGGCAATGACGTGTCATATTCTCCCCAATCATTAATCAGCCCTGAAATTCAAACCCTAATTTACCACAATCAGTTGATGTAACGCATTCCCACAATCGCAGCCATCTTGTAAGAGAACACTCATTTGGCTCACTATCTGCACTTTTGCCCACAAAATTGAAGCAAATATGGTAATTTTTCTTTTCGTTTTCTGTTTAATTTGCCTTCAATTCATTACCATGCAAATCACAAATCTTCGATTGATTAATTATATCTGTGAAATTTGCTGTGCTTGCGGATTTGGAGTTTTCTGGGGTGGATTTCGGGTTTAAATGCCGAAGATTTCAGTTTCATTTTTGAAGTTGTAGAACATTTCAACTTGTAGTTAAGCTCAAAGGTTTCATTTCTGTATCTAATTTAAAAAGCTCGCAGCTTTATTTGTTGTTGGCTATGGAAATTATGTTTTGGTAGTGTTGGAATTTAGGCCAATTGGGCGCTCGCAGTTAGCTTGAGCCGCTAGGATTGCCTCTTCGGACTTGTCGTATCTCAGACTTAATCGAGTCTGATTGAAGTGCTAGAGTTAGAAGGTTATTTTATGCCCAAAAGCAGACTCATTTGAAATGGACATTCGTTCATATGTCTGCATCGCTAGACTCTTACAAGGCTCGCGCATTGTCACTCTGGATATAAGTTGCAAGTATTTTAGACTCTTACAAGGCTCATGCTTGTCATTGTTGTAAAAGCGGAATATGAAAATTTATCTTTTGCTCATGACTGAATTAGATTTGGACATTACTTGTCAAAGTGGAAATTTGAACTTTGTTTTCTTGACACTTAGATACACAAATGGTCTTGACACCACGTGTCATTGTGTTAGGTTAATGACTTCTTTGATACTTAATTTTCTTGAAGCAAGGAAAACCATCCGAGACCTGTTTGAAGAGAAAGATGGAGTTGGATAGAATTAGCAACCTACCAAGTGATGCAATCGATCGAATTTTTTCATGTTTGCCCATTAAAGAGGCTGTGAAGACAAGTGTCTTATCAAGCAAGTGGAGCTACAAAACGGCTTTGCTTACACACCTCGTGTTTGATAATCAGTGCTTCTCGACTCAAAAGCACATAACTTTTCAGAACATTGTTGATCAAGTACTCTTACTTCATATTGGCCCCATACACAGCTTAAGGTTTTCCCTTATACGTCCTCTAGCTGCTGCTGCTCTTGATCGATGGATTCTTCATCTGTCAAGAAACTCGATTAAAGAGTTAATACTTGAGTTTTGGGAAATTGATGTTTGCTATAATTTGCCTTCATGTTTGTTTTCATGTCAAGATTTGGTTTGTTTGGAGATACGTAATTGTTTGCTAAAGCCTCCTCCCACCTTCAAAGGCTTCAGGAGTTTGAAGAGCCTTTCTATTGGTATGGTTACCATGGCTCAAGGCGTGTTTGATAATCTGATCGTTTCATGTCCTCTTCTTGAGAGATTGATTGTGAGCCTATGTGATGGTTTTACCCACCTCAATGTTGACGCACCAAATCTCCAATACTTTGCGTTTGGAGGCTCTTTTGAGACTGTTAATCTTGAGAATACACTAAATCTTGTTGAAGTTGACATTGATTTTTGCGATGAGGACCTTAGATGGGTTTCTCACAGCTCTAGCCATTTGGTCAAGTTTCTTGATCGCCTGCCCTGTATTCAGAGGCTCACAATTCAGAGTAGCTTTTTAGAGGTAATGGATACTTCTTTTACACTTGGAAATGGGTATTTGAACATATTCATTGATTCTGCTGCTTTCTGCATCCGTTGTGCTGCAGTATTTGGCTGTTGGTGCCTTGCCCCAAAAGCTGCCCCAACCTTGTCTATATCTGAGGTTTCTTTCTATAACCATTGACTTCCGCCATCTGAATGAAGTTTTAACTGTTCAATGCCTTCTAAGAAGCTCCCCTGCTCTACAAGTACTCGAAGTTCTAGTGAGTTCTGTTCTATTGATCCATGCTATATAAGTATATTCTTTTGCCGAATTAAAAATTGCAAACCAACTTTACCGCATATGTTTCTGTTTGGAGATAAGTTTTTTTCACATTTTTAAGATTCTGATGCTACAGATGGTTTGTAGGCCTCTGGTTATGGCATGGCTGCTGTGCAAGAAGTGAAGTCTTGGTTTGATGACAACCAGAACTTCCAATTTAGCCAACTGAAACGTGTGAAAATAACCGGACTTTCTGATTCCAAAACTCAACTAGATTTCATCAGATCTCTGCTCTTAACTTCACCAGTGCTCGAGAGGATGACTGTGAATCCGTCTTCTGTCAATGCTTGTTCCAAACTTGTGAAAGAGTTGCTCCAGTTCAGGCGTGCCTCCGCTCACGCCGAGATAATATACTTGGGACCATGATTCATCAATGAATTTCAGTAGCTGAAAGAACTTGCTCGCAGAAATGGAAGTGGTTTGTTCATAGTCTTTAATCTTTAATATGTATGTTTGTCTGCTTTCCTCAACAATTGCTCAGGGTGGAAATTATATTTGTCCAATTGAACCAGAGTTTGAAGATGGATGCAAGAATCTAGTCAAATAAGGAATGGTATGGCACAAGGACAAATGTTTTGGGATGATTGTCGCACTTTGACGTTGTTTTATTAACCCATGTGTTATAATATTAGTGAACTACATAATTTATATTTTACAAGTATGCACACATGTGGGTCTCACATATCCAATTCTAAACATATTTATGACCAACCTAAACGACACAATATGCGAGTTTTTGTATCAAATCTAAATTAAGGCACAAATACTGGGCCAATTGTGCGTTTCATTATGGGTCACATGTTCAATCACATAATAAAATTGACAAAAAATTCTATAGAGTAGACTAATGGTCCATGTTTTGTTAAATTCAAAATCTCAATTAACGGACTTTTAGTTCATGAAACAAATCTAAACTAAGGTCACCGTTTAGAAACAAATGTTAAATTTTACTCTAAGCTGCCCTTCTCCAACGTCCGACCTATTGTAAATGATTTTTAACTCAAGTGATTTAACTCAAAAACGTTTATCTGTGCATTCAAATACACTTCTCCAGATAGTGCCACTTGTATAAAAACATATAAATAAACGTTGGATAATTTTTGTTGAGCCAAAATGATCTCTAAATTCATCATAACTCCTCACTTTGATCTTTGATATTGAAAATTGATAGAAATGGTCCATAAGTTTATCCACCGTCAATTATGTGAGTACTTCTGTGAAAATTTTTTTGTTAAAAGGAAAAGAAGTGGAGGGGTTGATTGAACAAAAATACCCTCAATTTAATGAAATTTTTTCACGGAATAACCAAAATGATTGACGGTAGGCAACTTCTATCAATTTTCAATTTCAAGAACTAAAGTAAAAAGTTATGTTAATCAGAAACATTTTTACTAAAATAATGATCTTTTGGTGTTTGGAAGACGCGGGAATGATTGACAAAAAAAAAAAAGAGCGGGAATGAAATTAAGTTTTTATCCATCAATAATCAGACCAAACCCTAAGTCTGCTCTTTTCTTCTCCTTCACATCAAAATGTCTGAAAATTCTCAGTTTTCGTTACTACAATCAGTTGATGTGAGCTAAGATTTTGATGCATTCGTAGCGCACTTGCAAAAGAAAACTCATTTGGCGAATAAATTTGACGTGAATATGGTAAGTCTTCTTTCTCACTTGCATTCAATTCATACAAAAGTCACATTATAGAGACTATTTATGCAGACAGTAAGGCTAAATAACTCTTATTTCCATGTTAAATATGTTGTATTGACTAATTTGTTTATGAGTTATAAGTTATATACTCTGTAGGGCAGGATGACAAATTTGGTGTGCCAATAACAATTTTCATTTTCATTGTCAAATAAAAAATTTTATGGGTTAAATAGGTTTGCAAATCTAAATGTTACTTTTTCCGATGTGGCAAATCTAAATGTATTTTGATGTATTTAGTGAATCTTGATTTTCATGAAGCAAGGAACTCCATCTGAGTCCTTTTCAAAAAGAAAGACGGAGTTGGATAGATTTAGCAACTTATTAAGTGATGTTATAGACCAAATTTTGTCACGTTGGCCCATGTGTTGTGATTCAATTTTAAAATTTGGTTATGAGATGAACAAATGAAGAACAAATTATGGAAAGGATAACAATGGAAGAATTTTCGAAGGGATTCTTGCCATTTGCAAAATCTAGCGAAGCATATTCAATTGCATCTCTCACTCTACAATTCTTACTTTCAGTGCTTACATAACCGTTAGAATCCAAGATGGATTCTCTCTCATTACAAAACAATCTCAGCCTTTCATCTAGCTAGTTGCTAGGATCTTTACACCTGGCATTACTTGTCTTACTAGTATATAGCGGCACGCTTGGTATTTTAACTCGAGTGAATACACAAATTGATACACAGCTTATTTCGTAATCAGCTATAGACTTACAATTCAACACTCCCCTTTAAGTCTAAAGCTGCTTTCACTCTAAGCATACTTCTAAGAAGACTAAATCGATCCTTTGCGAGTGGCTTTGTGAAGATGTCTGCCAATTGCTCTTCTGTGGGACAATACACCAAGTCAATGATGCCTTCCTGCAATGCATCTTTGATAAAATGATATCTCTTGTCAATGTGTTTGGTCTTTTGATGAAACATAGAGTTCTTGGTAATAGCAATGGCAGAAGCGTTATCACAGTGAAGGGGGGTTGCTTTAGTTTGAAATTCTCCAAAATCCTCCAAAACAAACCTCAACCATATTGCCTGAGTTGTGGCTTCAAATGCACTTATGTATTCAACCTCAACAGTTGAAAGTGCAACACAATTTTACTTAACTGAAGCCCAAGAAAACACACCACTGCCAAAAGAAAATGCATACCCTGATGTACTCTTGATGTCCTCCAATGAACCACCCCAATCACTATCACAATAGCCAATTAAACAAGCTTTTCTTCCCTTCACATATTCCAGACCATAGTCTAGGGTCCCGTTGATGTACCTGAGTACCGTTTTTGCAATTCCATAGTGTCTATTAGTATAATAGTGCATAAACCTAGCTAACAAACTTGCTGCATACATTATGTCCGGCCTTGTTGCAATGAGATATAGAAGACTTCCCACAATGCTTCTACACATTTCCTTATTCACAAGTCCACTTCCACCATCTTTAATTAGCTTCTCAGTTGCTACAATAGGAGTTGTCATAGACTTTCCTTCACTTAATCCAAACTTGCTTAGCAAGGAACTTGCATATTTCTTTAGGTGAATGAAGATAATTGAGTCAGTTTGAATTACTGACATCCCAAGAAAGTGATGGAGAAGTCCCAAATTTGTCATATCATACTTCTTCTTCATGTCTTCCTTGAACTCTTCTAGCATTGATTTACAACTGCCAGTGTAGACTATATCATCAACATATATAGAGACAATCAAAATGTCTACTCCCCTTGCCCTTATGTACAATGTTGGTTCACTTAAACTCTTCTCAAAACCACACTGTAAGAAATAATTGTCTATTTCTCCATACCAGGCTCTTGGTGCCTGTTTTAGACTATAAAGAGCTTTGTGTAGCTTATAGACCTTGTCTTCCTTGCCTTTGACTACAAATCCTTCAAGCTGCTCAACATAAACCTCTTCTTGTAATACTTCATTCAAGAAAGCTGAATTCACATCTAACTGGTACAATTTCCAGCTCTTTTGTGCAGCCAACGTTATTAGAGTCCTAATAGTATCTAACCTAGCAACTGGGGCATAGGTTTCATTGTAATTCAATCCAAGCTTTTGTGCATAGCCCTTTGTAACCAACCTCGCTTTATTTTTCAACACTGAACCATCAAGATTTAGCTTTGTTTTGTAGACCCATTTAACCCCTATGACAGGTTTTTCAATTGGTCTATCAACAAGCTTCCAGGTACCATTCTTCTCAATCATGAACAACTCATCCTCTATTGCTCTCAACTAAGACTCATCTTGTTTAGCATCTTCATATTTCTTTGGATCCATAATACACAAATTACAATGAGCCAATACCTCATCTTATCTAGTTTCCTCCATTTCAATGGTGTATGATCAAATGCTTGAGTGTACTTCTCATTCAGACTTGAAGTACTTGTAGATTCACCTGAAGTGAGTGACTTAAACTGAGTTCTAGAGTCCCTAATACTTAGAGCCCTTCTAGGTGAAGGTGATGTAGGTGATGTAAGAGACAACACCGCACTTTCATTTCTTTCGGCACTAGTATCACCATAAGCAAATCTTCCAGTAGTGGGAGAAAGTTGATCTGAATTCTCTTCCTAATTCCAAGCGGCTTCTTCATCAAAGACAATGTCTCTTGACAAGATAAGTTTCTTGGATATAGGATCAAACACCCTATACCCTTTTTCACAAGTTGCATATGCCACAAATACTCATTTGAAACTTTTAGGCTCATGCACATAGCATCATGCACCAAATATCCAAGTGAACAATACCTAGTTTTCTCCCAGAATAAGCTTCAAAAGGTGTGATATTATTCAAAGCCTTTGTGGGACACCTATTCAATATATACATTTATGTATGAACTGTTTCTGCCCATAAATAGTATGGCATCCTCTTCTCATGCAACATGGATTTTGCCATCTCAATCACAGTTTTATTCTTCCTCTCCACTACTCTATTTTGATGTGGAGTATATGCAAGAGTGAACTATCTTTGTATCCCTTCTTTTTCACAAAACAGATCAAATTCAAATGATTTGAACTCCCCTCATCTATCACTTCTCAGACATTTAACCTTGAATCCATTCTGCAATTCTGCTATAGCTTTGAACTTTCTAAAATAGTTGAATGCATCAAATTTGTATCTCATAAAATAAACCCAAGTCATTCTGCTAAGACCATGAAGTACTTATTTCCAGCAATTGAATCATTTTTCATGGGTCCACACAAATCAACATGAATAAGTTCATGTGGAGCATTAGCTCCTAGAACTTGATTTCTTGGAATCTCTTCTCTGTGTTGTTTCCCATATTGACAGCCTTCACATACACCATTATGATCTTCAAGTTGAAGCAAACCATGCACTGTATATTTGTCTCTCAATTGCTTGAGGCCACCAAAGTGTAGATGCCCGAGTCTCTTATGCCAAATCTCAATGGAATGAATGACACTGGCTTTCAACGCAATTTGATTCTCAGGTAATAGAGTCAGTGGATAACATCTGTTCACTTTCTTCTTTACTTTAATGACCAAGCAATCCAGTAATGGACCATCAAACACACTACACATTCCACCACCAAACACCAAGAAATATCCATGTTCATCCATTTGACCCACACTGAGCAAGTTTTGTTTTAAACGAGGAAGATACATTACTTCTCTAACATACTTTATGCCCTTATCTGTGTCAATAACCAAAGATCCCATTCCTACAACATTTACATGATCTCCATTTAGCATTTGAACTTTGCCTACAATGTTTGTTCTCACATCAACAAGCAACTCCACATTCCCTATCATATGGTTGCTACAATCACTGTCAATGTACCATTCTCCCTTTACTTTAGTCACAGTAGTTGCATTGTTGGCATATAACAGATTCCTAGACACTTCCACTTGATTTGCACTATTTGCCTTTTGCACTACCTTTGTTGCAGTACACTCTTTAGCCTAATGCCCAAACTTATCACAATTGAAGCATTTCGGTTTCCCTTTGTGTCTCACTCACCAAAATGGTTCTTAGAACACACCTTGCACTGAGGCTTTGAAACCTCTTGACTCATTGGTTGAGATGAATTCACATTCTGATAATTATTCACAGAAGATCTCTATTAAAACTTTGGTGTTGATTCCATTTCTTGCCTTTAGGATTCCGATTTTTCTAAAATCTGGATGAACCAGAATAAGCACTACTTTTGCTTTGTTCTTTTGGATTCATAGAGAGTGAGGCAAAAGCTCTCTCAATTGTGTTAACAATGTACAAATCGAACCGTTGCTCTTAGCTTTTCAAAATTGCAATAACCTCCTGGAACTCTACAGTCTCCAAACATTTTGTATTCTTAATAACCAGGCATATAGCATCATATGATTTACTAAGACTAATCAAAACCTTATGCACAAGTCTTTCATTAGAAAGAACTTCACCAAATGATTTCATCTGATTAATCAAATCATTTAGGCTAGTAAGGTATCCAAATAGAGTTTCATCATCATGCATTCTAACATATTCAAATTCACGTTTATGATTTTGCAGTTTCACAGACCTTACTTGATAGCCATCATGATACTCTCCATACAATAGATCCTATGCCATTTTCGTTGATTTAGCATTGGCAATTCGAGGGAAAATTTGGTTGGAGACTGCATTCTGAATAATTCCTAGAGCCTTTGCATCTTTCATCAACACAGAGTCCATTTCATCATCTTCCTCATCCTTCGATGATTATTCGACCTTTTTCTTCGTCTTCGAATCTAGAGTTATAACTCCATTTTCAACCAGATTCCACAACCCATGTGATTTGAAGATCGTCACCATCTTGATTCTCCAGAACTCGTAGTTCTCATCGGAGAAAATTGAAGTTCTCACTTCCGAGCCTCCAGATCCAGACATCTTTGATACGAATGAGTTGATTACTCTTCTCAAATGGTAACAGAACTTCGGCGACCTTCACTGAGCTTCAAGTGAGCTTTGATTTAGCTCAGAGAATTTATAGTTTTATGCCCAGATTCAGATGATCGAACCTGGCTCTGAGGCCATGTTGTGATTCAGTTTTAAAATCTGGTTATGAGATGAGCAAATGAAGAACAAAGAATGGAAATGATAACAATAGAAGAATTTTCGAAGGGATTCTTGCTCTCTGCAAAATCTAGCAGAGCATATTCAATTGCATCTCTCACTCTACAATTTACACTTTCGGTGCTTACATAATAATTAGAATCCAAGGTGGATTCTCTCTCATTACAAAACAATCTTAGCCCTTCATCTAGCTAGTTGCTAGGATCTTTATACCTGGCATTAGTTGCCTTACTACTATATAGCTACACACTTGGCATTTTAACTCAAGTGAATACACACATTGCTTCGCAACTTATTTCCTAATCAGCTATAGACTTACAATTCAACATCATGGAGGAGGCATGGAAGACAAGTGTTTTACCAAGCAAGTGGAGGTACAAAACGGCAACACTTCCACATCTTGTGTTTGATAATCAGTGTTTTTTGACTAAACCCATTGCAACCCTTGAGCACTTGTTGATCAAGTACTTGAACTTCACGTTGGCCCCTTACATGCATTCAAGCTTGTCCATTAAGGTCCTATAGCCACTGGTCCAATTGTTCGAAGGATTCTTCATCAATCTAGAAGTGCTATCAAGTAGTTCGTTCTTGAAGTTTAGAGATGGAATCCCTAAGAGATGCCATCATGTTTATCGATTTTAATTGCAGGAATTAGGGTCGGCGTGGCCGATGGCGGAATCGATGGCAGACAATGATAACCAGGTGGCGGAAGATAAAGGCAAAGTGATGAAGGATTCGAGGAAATGGGAGTTTATAGATTGCTCGGAGGATTACGCAATGGATTAGTTGGATCACCTGCGGCTTTTGCTGGATACTACTGTTGACTATAATTTTCCCATGTCAAAGTACAATTTTACCCATGTATTAACAAATAGTTAATGGAAATATCACTTTTGGACTAAATTTGCTAACGGAGTACACCACATGGGTTTAAATTTGAGTTTTTTTTAGCACAAGGGTTATCTTTCGAATACCTTATGACCACATGGATCATTTATTCGATTTGGCCATTCTAAAATACCTTTGTTTAGTTTCTGAGCTCTCGATCCCTCTTCCTCTCTGTCTCTGTCGTCGGATTGGATTAGGTTTGTGCTAACTGCACAACCACCAAGCTGGTTCTGGGATTTTTATTTGGCTTGAAGTTTTCAATGTATTTGGGACTAAAACTATATTCATAATTGACTTGAAATTGGGCTTAAAATATAAATATCCAACATATATAAAAGTTCGGTTTGGTTCAATTTTTGAACCACTAAAATCGAAACCAACCCAAAACATTTTGGTTCGATTCGGTTTTGTTTAATTTAGTTAGGTTTTTTTTTTTGTTTCAATTCAGTTTTTTTTTTTTTTTTTTTTTTTTTTTCGATTTTTTTAACCCACCCCTAATTCCAACTCAATCCTTCTACATTTGTTTTATTGAAAATTTGGAGAAAATTTTAACCAAGTGTAGTTCTCCAATATTTTAGATAGTAACTCAAGTGATTAAAACTTAAAAGCATTCATGTGTGCACTTGAATGGGTGTTAAAAGTGTGTGTCCTCACATTCTAATCTACTAGTCTTCATGCATGCGTAAGCGCATGCAAATGATATTTTTTGAATCACGGTGTGTTACGTACAACTTATACATTTTAAATGCATTTATATGTGTAAATTGCTTCAATAGTTTTTTTTATGACAAAAAGAAAGTCAAATATTTTGACCAAATGAATAATATGAGACCATGCTAGAAGAAACTCTTCATAAACCAATCAAAACAGATGAATCCACATAATAAAATTGGTCTTTCAATTTTCATCTACATTATATTGAATTTAAATTAAAAATAAAGAAAATAATATTTAATAAACAACTAATTAAATCATATTATTGTTTATCCATTATGAGGTTAAACTCACTCCCTCCCCTTTAGTATATATAACATCGTTTGTTCAAAAAAATATAAAATAATAATAATAATGATCATTTGACAACTAATTGAATCATATTATTATGCACGTGCGAAAAGCTTGTTTTATAACTGACACTACACGCCTCTTAAGTGTTTAAAAATAGAGAAAATAATATTTAATGAACAACTGACTCAATCACATTATTGTGCGCGTGCGAAAAGTTTTTTTTATTACCGGCGGTATGCGTCTTTTAATGTTTTGAATGTGTTTAAAATTGGAGAAAAAAATATTTAATAAACAATTGATTGAATCACATTATTGCTAGCTCATTGTGATGTTAAGCCCACCCCATCCCCATTAGCGTAGATAATAACATTTCAATCACATTATTATGCGCGTGCGAAAGACTTTTTTTGCGGTACGTTTCTCTTAATATGTTTTGAACGTGTTTGAAAATAGAGAAAATAATATTTAATAAACAATTAATTGAATCATATTATTGGTAGCCTACTATGAGACTAGACCCACCCCCATTCCCCTTAGTGTGGATAATAACATTTGTTCAAAAAAAAAAAAAAATCATTTGACAACTAATTGAATCACATTATTATGCGCATGCAAAAGACCTTTTTTATAACCGTCACTACACATCTCTTAAAATGTTTTCAACATGTTTAAAAAAAATAATAATATTTAACAAACAACTGATTGAATCACATTATTACTAACTCATTTTGAGGTACTATTTATTAAAAATAAAAAATAAAAAATAAAAAAACTGTACAAAAACATATTAATATATACAAAACACTGTTTATATGACAAAAATATCCTGCATTATTTTTTTTTTCTCAAATACCCTACATTATTTTGGTTTGCTTTTAATTTTTTTTGTCTTATGCATTTTTGTTCAAAATTTTTTAGTGAAGCCGTGACCCTAAAAGGGACCAGTGGCTTTATATATACAGATATGAATCAAACTCACCAACGAGTCCTTTGAGCAACATCATCCTCCAAGATAATTGACATAGAAATCTCTGTGTTTTTATTTTTATTCAAGTCAAAGCTAAGTCTATAAATCTAAACATATTTAGTAGAGTTAATAGAGCTGCGACATTCGAAGTGTTGAATATGAATCTCCTTCCTCCAATATCACCTGTACCAATATATATATATATATATATATATATATATATATATATATATATATATATATATTAAAGCAAACAAAATAAGTAGTGATTTTTACACACTTAATTTTACTTCTCACTCGTCCTTTTAATTGTTTATTAGTTTTTTAGGTGAGGTGTTAAAATAGGAGAATGAGTTACATGGCACAAGTATACTAGGAAAATAGCGTCTCGTATCAATGAATAAAGAAATATGTAAGTATTTATTCAAATATCTTTATTTCATTGACACAAAATACCACATGAAAATATATCCATGTCATAAAAATTATTCTTATATAATGAGTAATGAGAAAATCACTACCATATATATCTTTAAAAAAACTATTAAGTAATTAAAAATGTGTCCATGTAAAATAAAATGGGTTGCGTGAAAATGAACAACAAATAGGATGAGGCTGGAATGAAGTTAGGCTCTTTATATCCGTTCTCCCCTATTGATATTCCTAAACCCTAGACTCCGAAACTTCCCCATATTTCAAACCCTAATTGGCTCCTTTTGAGAGATTTTTCAGTGTGCTCGAAACATAAAATGATACATTACGTGTTATTATGTAAGCAGTGAAATACTTATGTTAAAAAATTAATAACTTGAAAAAATAAAACTTTCCTTAACTCATACTAGCATATGGGCACACACAATGTGTGTGAGAAAATTTTTTATTTTTGTTTTTGAAATAGAAGGAGGGAGGAAGAGAGTGATAGAGAATATGGGAGTGAGAAGTTTTTTTATTTTTTTATTTTATTTTTTATGTAATTAGAGATATGTTATGATTACATGTAAGTAAGGCTTTGAAAAAAAAACAGCAAAATTTGATTGTGTGAAATTACATTTCTATCTCGTATTTCTTATTCATGTTCTGTTTTAATTAGAGGATTAAACTGGTAATTTCATAGAATTTTGATTGACAATGAGCATTTTATTAATTAATAGAGATGATAATAATATCTAGTATATCGGCCAATGAAAATTTCTAGATCATCTAATCCTAACTTCGTCGATCAATCAATTTTAGTTACAATTAGTTGGTGTTAACTACGGTTTTTCACTTATTTGCAGCGATCTTGTAAAAGATGACTCATTCGCGAACAAAATTGAAGAAATTTGGTAAGTCAATTTTTTTCTTTTGAATTTCAGACGATGCAATGCATCCCATAAATTTTCCAATTGATTAATTATCTGTGATATTCCCTTTGCTTCCGGATTTGGGTTTTATCTCGTAGTGGATTTGGGGTATAAATTCCCAAGAATTTATTTTCATATTTGAAAAATTGTAGAACATTTGAACTTGTAATTAATCTCAAGGGGTGCTCACAGTTGGCTTGAGTTGATCCGCTACGGTTGCATCTTCCAACTGGATTGGAAGTTTGGAACTCTGTTAATCGAGTCGGATTGAAGTGTTAGAGGGTTACTGTATGCCTAGAAGAGGATTCTTTTCAAGGCTCATGCCCGAAAAAGTTCCGCCCTCGAGTTAAAAAGTAGGATCAATCTGCGTGAACATCTCCTCCCGCGGATTGTAATCTTGGAATTTAAAGCCTTAAAACTCTATTGGTGCTTTCTAATAAAAACCATATACTATGAGTCTACTATGGTTCTCTCATTGTGTTAGATTACTGACTTCCTTTTTTATACTTAATTTTCATGATGCAAGGAAAGCTATCTGAGTCCTCTTTGAAAAGAAATATGGAGTTGGATAGAATTACCAACTTACCAAGTGATCGATGTTTCAGAACAAATTTTGTCATTTTTGCCTATTAAGGAGGCGGTGAAGACAAGTGTTTTATCCAGCAAGTGGAGGTACAAAACGGCTACACTTCCACATCTTGTGTTTGATAATCAGTGTTTTCCGACCAAACCCTTCACAACCTTTGAGCACATTGTTGATCAAGTACTTGTACTTCATGTTGGCCCCATACACACATTCAAGCTTGTCCGTGAAGTTCCTATAGCAACTGGTCATATTGCTCGATGGATTCTTCATCTATCAAGAAATGCTATCAAGGAGTTCATACTTGATGTTTGGAGAAAGAATCCCTACAAGATGCCTTCATGTTTTTATTCTTGTCAGGATTTGGTTAGTTTGACGTTATATAATTGTTTACTTAAACCTCCTTCCACATTCAAAGGCTTCAGGAGTTTGAAGAACCTTTGTATTCGTGAAGTTACAATTGCCCAAGATGTATTGCAAGCTCTGATTGATTGCTGTTCTCTTCTTGAGAGATTAACTTTGAGAACATGTAGCGGAATTAGCCACCTTAGGATTAATGCACCAAACCTCCAATTCTTTGACTTTGCAGGCTCGTTTGAAAATTTAAATCTTGAGAATATGTTAAATCTTGTTGAAATTTTCATTGATTTGGACTGTGATTCCATTAGATTGGTTCCTAACAGTTCTAGCCATTTGGTCAAGTTTTTTGTTCACCTGCCACTTGTTCGAAGGATCACAATTCAGAATGACTTTTTACGAGTTGCTTTCAAGTCCAAATCAAATTACCCAAGAAACC
The DNA here is from genome assembly GCF_963583255.1 of Pyrus communis. NCBI lineage: Eukaryota > Viridiplantae > Streptophyta > Magnoliopsida > Rosales > Rosaceae > Pyrus > Pyrus communis. Next base: position 18,863,105 of record NC_084804.1, on the reverse strand, counting down.
ACCCGTCTCAACGCCAGTCTGGAACTCCAAGCAATAATTTTGAGTAGGATAACGCACATTTTGACTATGTTCACTCCATGTCATGAAATCATGGCTTCACCATCAACTCACAAGCATGTCTCATTGTTGCCACATCATCAATGATTTTTGTTTTTGTTTTGGGTCAAACCACGTCATAAATTTAGTGAAGGATAAGTGAGTGCATTTTTTTTATCACCGCTTTCAAGTATTGATAATGCTCACAACCATATAAAATTGGATGATGTTAAATATGGTTAACTCAAAAACTTGATTATAACTTAAAAGTCTTTTTCTTTAAAAAATGGACCAATTGGTGATTTCACCACAACAATCCTCCTTTTGAGGCTTAGAAGACCATAAATAAGTAAATGAAAGTACTAGCGCTTGACAATTCCGCTAAGAAGACATGTGTAACTTATCAAGTCTTCAGGGCTTCTCAGGGACAACACGACGCATTATACATTCACTTCATGAAAGAATTACATGCCTGTGAATAACTTTGACTTATAAAATATTGGATCAGAAGTCATTATTTTACTTTAATTTAATGATGCATGTGATTTTAGGGGCTAATTGGTTATTAACTCAAAATTATTAGTCGGTCAAATAATCAAAACAGTTGACTTGCTAGCCACGGCAAAAAGCTGCTCTTTCCCATTTTTCTAATGATAAACTCAACTCAATCTGGGAAAGGTTCTATCTATGCTGCAATTTTTTTTTTCTTTCCATTTTTAACTGTTTTATATCTTAAATATTGCATTTTTAACTGTTTTAAATCTTGATTTTTGTATTTGTAACTAACTAAAAATTACAAAATTAAAATGTTAGGATTATACGATATTCCGGAGCATCTAGAGAATATCTGTATGCTATTCTTTAATTAATTACGTTGGAATTGAACTTGCAAATATTTGAAATTTGGGATGGGTTTACTGTACATTGTAGATAGAACGCAAGCTATTGACTTTTAGAACAAGTTTTGTTTATTCGCGTCCACAACATTCTTACCAAGCAAAATTTTGTCGTGAAGCGCACTTTTCACGTGTGATTTGTTTGGTTTTTTATTTTATTTTTTTAACTCCATGGTTTTCCTCATCATAGATCCACTGAGTCCGGTTAAGAGACCTTGAAGCTCTTCCAAACGATTAATATATAATGGAAGAGAATTGTTATTGACAATCTAAAAATCTCATATGGCACTCCAAATTTACTATAATTAAAAAAAAAAAAAAAAACACTTATGAAAAGTGTAGAATGAGATTTTTGGAATGCTAATAACAGTTCTCTAATGAAATTGTGTTTAACTTATTGGATACTGGGTAATATATTAATTTCTAAATGGGGTTTTATCGTTGTGGCAAAAATCAATTATGTCTATGCATTATGTTGCGGGTTTAATCCCTATCAAATCTTTTTCCCCTAACAACTAACTATCCAATTCCAAACCACTTCTAAAAGTTTTTAACATAAATGTTGATGCACCACTTAGTACTACGAGTTAGTAGTATTCATTTTCACTTGTAAATGAAAAGTCTTGGATTTAATTCTCGCTAAAAGCGAATTTGAACTACATTATTATGGCAAGCCCAATACAAGGTTTAGCTCACTTTCCCACTTCGTTAGTGTAGATATTATCTTTGTTAAAAGAAACACATAAATGTTGAAGCAAACCCAACAAGCAGGTGTAAAATCTTAGTAGGGGCCCGCAGGCCCCATATATTTTAGTAGGGGCCCGCAGTAAAATCTTATTTGGCGTATATTACATTACGATTAAACAATCATCAAATACTCTTTTTTGGTAAATAGTCATGGAAGTGTCATCTTTCTCTTTTATGCATTAGAAGATTAGAAATCATTGAACTCATTATTTAACCCATTAACAACTTTCATCTGTCTCTTTCGAGCAACCCTCGATCCCCCTAAAGGAGTCTCGAGTGATGCTCGAATCCCTTTGAATGATTAAAATTCTAAAAGTTGAAAAAAATAAAAGCCGAAAGTCTTTGGCACGTCATTCACTTTCAAAATTTCAGCAAAACAGGCACTAGTAACAATTGCTCATTAGATTTGAAGACAAAACCATAAACCAAATATTGTTCATTTGATTTGAAATCGAAGATAATCCGAAACGGTTACAAAACACAGAATCGGCAGCCAAACCAAAAACTTATACAAAAAAATAAAAACTTCACCCAGAAACAACCCAATTCACCAATCAGCCTACCTATCTCCGATCCTACCCCTTTTTTTTCTTTTGTAATGAAGAGATTTACACAAAACAAATACATGGTAAATGATAGAAGCTAGAAATGTAATTATTTGGAATCATAATATGATAAGTTAATTGGAAAATTAAGGAATGGGGCGCTTGCCGGGACGGTCGGCGGCCTTGAGGGTTTTGTCGATGAGCTTGCGTGCCTTTTTGCTGCGGATCTCGACCTTGACGCTGGAGCTTTTGTCCATCTTTATGTACGGTTTCTTCGACTTCTTCTTCAGCGCTCGGACTTTCGATTTGATCGACTCCACCAAGCTCTCCAACTGGTTCGTCATGATGATCTTGATTAATATGACTAACCTTGATTAATTATAAAGCTTAATGATGATTCAGTATCGAGAGAGATCTAGGAAGAAGAAGGAGCAGGAGGAGGTGAGCTTTTGTTGCTGGCTTGGGAATTGGAGCTTGATGCAGGCTCTCTCTGTCTGCTATCTCTCACTAGGTTTTTTATCGAGTCAATCTATATGGTGTGCTGTAGAATGGTCTTGGTGTGTGAGATAATCACCCATTTGCCATTCCGTTTGACTTTCACTTGTTAGTTTTGGATACGGATGTGTACACTTATTGGAATTTCCAAGTCCACACCTTTTTGGTAAAGCATTTTATTTTTCAAATATTTGAAATTAGGATCACATTTTTTTTAGTATATCGATATTTTTGTACATTAAGGGGAGGGAAAGTTCGGCTAAGCCACACAATAGGTAACGTAATTTGGTTTTGAATTCATTATTCCCAAGATTCGAACCTAAGACATTTTACTTCCAAGTGAAAAGGAATATCATTAGACCGTAGTACTAAGTGACAAATAGGATCACATGTTAATTATGTGAATGTTTCTTTTTTCTTTTTTTTTCTTTTTAAGTGAACAATTGGTGGCAAACCACGGTTATCCACCCCTTCCAGGCCTGGAGAGGATATGAGGAATTTCACCCTGCCCGTGGTCATAATCAAGCAGACTCACCAACTCAAAGCATCGACCCTAATTATGTGAATGTTCAATAATGATTGTGAAGGGTTGTAGTAGAGGTTTCGTGCTTTAATGAATTTCTTTGCATAAAAAAAAAATTGGAAATTTGGGATTAAGAAATGATAATAATTTTTTTAATGGAAAATGAACATAGCTTAACAAGAAAAGTATTTCTAACTATTAAGGGTGTCAAACCAAGTTGTATGAAATTTTTTATTTTTTTTAACAAACGATATCATCTACACTAAGAGAAAGGGGGATGAGTTTAGCCTCACAATGGGTTAGCAATAATGTTGTTCAAATTCTTCTTTTGGCAAGAATCGAACTTAAGACCTCTCACTTATAAGTGAAGAAGAATACCATTATACTGTAGTATTAAGTGACAATTGTATAAAAATTAATGACTTAAGTTAAAAATATAGAAAACGAATTAGAGTAGTAGATGACTTTACCTCGATAAGACATTTCTTATAATCAATCTTGCATTTGGTTTACAAGCTTTACTTTTTGTTATTATAATTTCATATTTAGGCTTTAATAAGATTTATTGTGTATCTTCTTCGTGATTAATGTTTTTTTAGTTGAAGAAAAAAACCATTTGCTTATATGTTGCAGTGGGATAAATTTGATTATAAATTTCAAGCAAAAATTTGAATAGATAAGTCATACTGTAGCACCATAAAGTATGATTACGTTCTTATCATAAGATTTTAATAATTATTATTATATTCCCTAAATAAATTATCTTATTATATTATAATAAGTAACAATTCAAAGATAACTGACTGAAATAATATATGAGAAGAAGAAAAAAAAATCTATTTTTCAAATACGTCACTTGTTTTTGATGATGAGTGCAGCCATGTTATTTGGTCAATGCACAGGGGGCAGTTTCGTACTTTGGTGTACGAAACGTAGAGTAGTTTTGAGTCCGAAAATATAGCTCAGATTATACACTCAACGCACTTTAATTTAATGTGGCACACTTTTCTAGAAAAAACTGGTTGGTGCATAGAGTCGTCGGGGAACAATGCTCAACTTCGCAAACAAATTGTAAATACTGCATTACCACACCGGCAGAGAACAATCAAGCTTACTAAACAAATAAATTCAAACATTTCTTACGGAAAAAAATAAAAAGCAAAAGAACATTTATAGTTGGATAGACAAATCTACCATATCTACCATCAACTTTTCGATAAGTAGGATAGCAAATTCTCTATAATTGTAGTTATAATTATAAATTCCTATTATGACACATTTCGGAGTAAGATAAGTCAAGCGTTCGATCTTGTTCTCGTGACCAAAAAGAACTTTTTAAAAGAATTACACACGCCAGTGTCCTACGCACTGTTAATTAACAATTTTTGCAGTATTAGAATGGTACTAATGCTGTGAACAAAGGTCCTATAGTTTATATTCAAGTTTTATGTATACCAAATTGGTTTAGTGGCACTTCTCTTTCCGACGTTGAACAATACCCACCATCGAGGTTGTGTCAAAAAAAGAAAAACAAATCTTACATATGATTTGCAAGTGATTACAATTATCTGAAGTTTAAGGGAGTGAGTTTGAGCATCGAGCGTTCAATGTAGCATGAAGTGCATTAAGGCGGATAATAAACGTAATGCGGCTGGTGCATATATGAAAAACTTGGATGTGTTGCAATTTGCAAATTAAAATTTCTCTTTACCCTCTCTCCTATTAGTAACAATTCTGAGAGAAAATAACGTTGAGGCCCTTTTATTTTTATTTTTTGACAAAATGATATTTTGATTTATTAACTACTAGGGTTTATGAGAGCAGTTTGAACTTCAATGAAAGAAAACTAGCACATTGTCTTGGACAAGTAACTTAATGCACACATGCAACCGCTATGTTTCTTTCATTGACAAATGAGACATAAAGACTCCTTATGCTGGCTGCGAACTCTAGTTATAAAAGTCAAGAGTTTTTTGGGGTTTAGGGCAAAGAAATGCAAGCAATCGATTTTCTAACAAAAGAATAAATTTAGAAACTGTGAGCACCTAGCACGATCATATGAAATGCATCAACCTGCACGGCACCTCCTACAAAATCCTAATGAGAAAAGGCTCTTAAATTCCACTGCTCTACCAATCACTGCCTTGTGTTGGCTTGTATGTTTTCATTTCTGAAGTCGACATTTTGAATTATCAGCACAAACAAAAAGAAAAGTCGCCGCAAGTTCGGCCAGAATTTTTGACATGGAAATGACGGGGGAAATCAGAGTGAAAATGACCCAAACTCATTGTTTACATGAATCATATATCACTTAGTCAAAGTAGCCATCATCGACAAATTACTAGTCAATCAAGTAATGAATATGTATAGTGTAAAATGCAAATCGGTCAGATCAGATGCCTTTCAACAAGCCAGCCAAAGTTTACCCACGAATCATGATATGAGTTGTGTGACTACCCACAACTTGCAATATGAACCTCTGACACATAAAATCCCGCCATACAACCTACAGAGTGTGAACCAACAAATTTTTTCTGTCCTTTCCCACCAAATTTACCCTTTAGGAAACGCGTCAGGGTGTTCAATTTTAAGCTGACTATACTCAAAACTAGGTTTTATGCAATAGTTAGGCTTGTTTAAACTCTACCAATGGCATTATGGTTAATGGTGTTGAAATATCTTATATGTGAGAAAAGAAGAGTTTAAATATCCAACTCCATCGCAACTAACACCGAAACCTTTTGTAATAAAATCTCATAATGAAAGATTATGCATGTCGTAATTATCAAGTTTGGGACAGTATTAGTGTTGTTGGAGGTGGACATTTGGTTAGTCTCTCAGTCAAGGAGTGGGATCGTACTGCCACGTGATGGGTGGGTCCCCTTGGTCCTGTGCGATGATGGTTGGTCCCTTGGCCCCGCATGTAAGGTGAGTCGCCTTAGTTCCACATGGTTGTCGATGTATCCCACATCGACCGTATATGTGAGAAAAAAAGAGTTTAAATATCCTAACTCCATCCCAACTAACACCAAGATTTTTTGTGATAAAACTACACACCTGACGGATTGTGCAGGTGGTAGTTACCAAGTTAGAGACAATGATGGATTGTGCATGTGGTAATTACCAAGTTAGGAACAATATTAATGTTGTTGGAAGTGGATCTTTGGTCCATCTCTCTAATAATTTGACAAAAGGCAGTCGGGAAAGACTCTAGTCATGTACCAATAATCATGTCCGAATCTATATAGGGACTGGGGTGGTCCCGGAACCCTCCAAAGATCAGAAAAAATGCCTGTGAAGTACTTAGAATGACCACCCTAAACTCTAGAAGGAGCTCTATGAAGGATTCGATAGGATAAATTATTGTGTAAAATAATAATTAATAACATAGTAGATATAAGAGCCACCGTTGGCTGGGTTTTATTAGCCGGAGTGTAAAAATTTGAGTTGCAGAACCAGCAAATGAAGAGAAGACGAGTTGTGCACTGCACCCTACTTTTTTTCTTTTAATAAAACGTTGCCGTATTGCGTTCTTTCTACCCATATTTCAACTTTGGACCCACCATCTTCTATCTAAATACTTTTTTTCTATCCTAGCTTTGCCATTTGGCCCCCTTTCTATTCCCTACCAAAAAAAAAAATTATATTCACACATTCCAAATGATTTTTTCCACAGCTTTTTAATTTTTTAATATTTTTTTATCAAGTATTAGTGATGTGTAGAAAATATTAAAAAATTAAAAGGATGTGGATTTAGAGTGTGTGAATATAATCTCTTTGCAAAAATATTGAATGCTAAATATGTTTTTTTTTTAACATTTTAAATTACTAAATCTTCTCTCCTCCGTGAAAGCATATTCCCTCTTCCGTGAGAGCATCCTCTAAGGGTAAGATCTTTGGGCCATTGGTTGTGGCTCAGAAAGTGGGGTCTGGTCATTTATTGGGTAAAGCTAGGGAGTTGCAGTCTACGAGGAGATCTACGATTTGTGTGCCAAATCTCCATGTGGGTCAATCTCAAAACTATAGGCAGGCGCCTGAGCAGTGTGAGCCTAGACATTTATTGACTCTGGGAAGGAACATGTAGCGGGCAAGGAGGCATTTAAACCCTTATCTACCTTAGATCCAATCAGTAAGTTAGTGGGGATTGTAGAAGTTGTAACTAGTGAGGTGGATTTATTCCCACAACTACTCTCAACCTAACTAGATCAGAGTTGCTGATAGGTAAAAGGAACAATCTCTTGCTTGGTTCTGTTTTTGTCCAAGGTTTGGGTGGGTTGGGCCCAGATTTCCAGATCCGGCTGGTGGAGGGCGATTAATGCATTTTCATCTCTGGCATTAATTGTTTTTACGAGATTTACAACTACCAAAAGCCTAAAAGTACAACGACAAGATGCATCTGAGTAAAGTGTTGAGGTACGCACAAACATTGCTTTTATGGGTGTATATCTTGATAAGTAATCAGACTAGCCAAAGAGCAATCAAAAAAGGAAAAATCAACAGTCACTACAGAGACAAGATTCGCAAGGATTCCACATTCCATCCTTTTCACTCATCTATTCCAGTGATCTAGAGCACAAAACTTCGTATGGCCAAGCAGGATGTTGAGGATTTGGTGGTTCACCTTGATAAATCCATCAATTTGTCGACCATAGAATAGGGGATATAATTGGTTGAATACGAGTGTTTGCAAGACTTCTGTTACAGGTGTGGGTGTATCGGACATGCAATGAATGAATGTTCATTTGATCAAACTAAAGGAAGAGCGGTTGGCTATGGGGATTGGACTAAGGCGGCGCTTATTCGTGAGCTGATTGAAACCCCTAAACCTCTTAACTTTGGGACGGGTGAGCGAAGACAACCTAGTACGGCTAGGAGAGGTACGAGGATGGATACCCAGCAGTCTACTGAAATTGGAACCTAGAGAAGTAATGATATTGGAGAAAGTAGCCAGATGGATGTTGGGTCACATAGAGGCACACCTCGGCTAAAGAAAGGGTGGAGGCGAAATTATAGGATAAACCAACTTAGGATGAAAATGGGGTTTGTCATCCCACACTGGTTAATTTCACAGGGTCCCCAATACTTGAATTGGCAGACTACCCTCTATCAGATGCAAGCTAGCTCAACCTCAGTCGTCATACAGGAAATTAGAGAGGATGAGACTCAAACCAGGGAAAAGTTGGCTTTGAATAGGGTGATGGATGTTGGTCCTCGGTTGAAGAGGGGTGTTGACCTTTATGTGATGGAGATCCATCATTCGCCTAAAAAAGAAGTAAAAATGTTAAAAGTAGCGATGTCAAGAAAAAAAGAGTGGCAGAAAAGCTGAGGAGTATGAGTACCAGAGATAGATGTTTGATGATAGAGAGAGCCTTATATGCGGATGAGAAGTTTGAGGAAATCTCGAAAGAATACAAGGAAATGCGGGATTATATGAAGGACATCATGGAGACAGAGATGAGGAATCTGAAGGAGAGAAGTGAGGGTTCGAGCTCTCAAGGCGGTGGCGGCTGGCCTGAAACAGCCATAGGATCGCCATGACACACCTATTTTAGAACTGTCGTGGTCTTGGGCTGGACACAGTTGTTCGAGCCCTACATGGGCTAATCAGAAAATATAGACCCTTTATGATATTTCTCTTGGAGACCAAAATGAAAGATCATAGAATTGACGGAGTTCGTAGAATAATGGGATTCTTGAATGGTTTCAATATAACCCCTATTGGCAAGGCTGGTGGTCTCAGTCTTTGATGGGATGATTTAATGGAGGTTGAGGTTACTTACTCATCAAAACATGTCATTGATGCTCGAGCAAGGCTAGTGGGAGAGAACAGGTGTGTGAGCTTGGTTAATTTTGCTATGCTTCTTAATGGTCAACCGGGCAATAAATTTGTCCATTTGAGGGGGCTTCGACAAGGTGACCTACTTTCCCCATACCTGTTTTTGATGGTTAGTGATGTCCTCTCAAGGATGATAAGCCTTGCTACGGAGACTAACAAGCTGCAGGGGTTCAGATAAGCCATCATGACCCGTCCATTTCCCATATCTTTTTTGTTGATGATACTTTCATATTCCTAAAGGCTGATAGACCAAACTACCAAGTGTTGGGCCGGCTCATTGAGGATTACTGTGCAACTTTCGGCCAGGCAATAAACTTACAAAAATCGTGTGTGTTCTTTAGTGCCAATACCCCTGCGACAGTTTCGGATGAGCTGGGGAATATTCTTGGTGTACCAGTGGTGACTAATCCAGGGACCTACCTGTGGGTTCCAGCTATCTGGGGTCGATCCAAATGTCGAGGCCTCGCTTATGCGAAAGGTATTATGATGGGGAAAATCCAAGGCTGGAAGTAGTGCACCTTATCCCAAGCTGGTAAAGAGGTCATGATAAAAGCTGTGGCCCAAGCCATCCCTGCTTACCCAATGAACTTATTTAAATTTCCAAATACAGTTTGTAATGAATTGGATTATATGATTATGGGGTTCTGGTGGGGGCAGAAAAATGGTGAAAAAAAAATTCATTGGGTCTCTAAATGTCGAATGGGCCGCTCGAAAAATGATGGGGGCATGGGTTTCAGATGCTTTAAAAAATTTAATGATGCTCTCCTTGCTAAGCAATGTTGGAGGATGATTGCGGAGCCAAATTCGCTCTAGGCCTCTGTTCTTAAGGCCAAGTACTTTCCACATTGCTCATTTCTTGACGCCAACCCGGGGAAGCTGAGCTTCGTGGGCCTGGACTAGTTTACTTGTGGGTAGAGATTTAATTTTACAAGGGACATAATGGCAGATTTTTTATGGTCGTGAGGTGTGGTTTTGGGTCGATCGTTGGCTCCCCTCCTTCCCTTTGGGCCACCCTATTCCAAGGGGACCAGTGTCAATTACTATGGATACTCGGGTTCGAACTTTTTTGAGCCCAATCACCAAAATGAGGGACATAAACTCTCTCATACCTTTCATTTTCATGAAAGAGCTCAAAGCTATTACAGGTACTGATATTGGCGATGTCACAGGAAAGTATCGCCTGATCTGGCCAGAGACTAAGACTGGCGTTTAGACGGTGAAATCCAGGTACCTTTCGATCAGGCTAGTGTTTGTCTTTCTCTACTTTCTTGTCCCTCCACGTCTCATGCCACTCTAGTTCGTGCGTGGAAGATTATTTGGAAACTGCAAACCCCTGCAAAAATCAAGAATTTTCTATGGAAGACTTTCCACCGCGTTCTTGCCACAATGAAGGACTTGTTTAAGCGTTAATCTGCCCTTAACCCGATGTGCTCGATATGCCATCTTCAAGAGGAGTCAATTGAACACCTTATTTTATTTTGCCCATGGGTAAAGCCCATCTGGTTTGATGGGATACTAAATTACAAGATTGATAGAAGTGGGGTATCTAGTTGGACGAAGTGGTTTGACTCGGTGGCTTACAGTCAATTGGGGGACAGTGGGGATCGGTTGCATATGCTCTCGTATGTTGCCTTCACGTGTTGGCATATATGGAAGGCTCATTGCAATCTCTTGTTTAATCGGCGACCAATCGATCCCACCCAAGTGGTTTGTGCCATTAATAACTCGGCGGGTGCTTTCAGTGCAAATGTACGTGATGTGTATCCACTCCCATCTCCTATCCCTCCGGTGGATGATCGATTGCCTAGGTGGTTCCCCCTACCACAATGTATACAAAAATAAATGTTGATGCTAGTTGGTCGATGTGGACGCGCTCTGGCTTCGCTGGAATTGTTGTGCAGGATGACAGAGGCTCTTTTGTGGCCACGATCAGGTACGCTATTCGAGCCCCTTGTGCTGGTGCGGAAAAAACAATGGCTATCCTCAAAGGGTGTGAATTTGGTCTTTGGCTGAGGCTTAGTAAGGTGGTTGTGGAGTCTGATTCCCATGAGTCTATCTCATCTCTGGTGGACTCACTTGACAAAGGTAGATGGGAAGCTTTACCTTACTTAGTGAAAGCTAAAAGACTAGGAAATTCTTTCTAGGACTGTCGCTGGTCTTGGATCCCAAGACTAGCCAATTTGGCGACAGATGCTTTGGCGTTGCAGAGAAGCTCGAAGATGTGTGATGTTTCTTGGGTTAACAAACCCCCATCTTCGCTTGTTCATGTCCTTCACAATGACGGATTACCTTGCCCTCCTTAGGGTTCGGGGGGCTTTGGTGAGGGCAACACGCTAACTTGGTTACTGCGTCTCCTCTTAACTCTCACCATTGCCCTTTGTCTATTTCTTTGTTTCATGTTTGCTTGCCTCGTTGTAGGCTCTGTATGTTTTGTTTGGCATCTTTCTTTTCCCAGTTTTAATCTACCAGTTTTCTAAAAATAAATAAATAAATAAATAAAACATTTTAAATTACTAGTATGACTATCTTATAAGAAAGAAAATCTTTCAAGTTACTAGTATCTTAGGAAAAAAAAAATCCCTTTGATTTACTTGTTCTTAGGAAAGAGCTTTCAAGTTACAGGATGTCAAGAAAGATTGACATTGAATATTTTAGCAAGGCTTCTAATCTCTAAAGAACAAAACAAGGCCACTCACATATACACAAAGTGCTCGACGAATTGTTTCGTTTAAAAAAATACAGAATTTTTTTTGCGCGTTGTGTGCTATTTTCGTCTACAAAATCTTTAAATATTTTATACTAGGACCATTCAAGGTTAGAATCCTGGATTCACCACTGCCAATAATTCTCCACTTTTGTTTTGTTTTTTCAAAAAGACAAATAGAAACTAGAAACTTCTCTTTAAGTTTGGACAAGAATCTATTAACCCCAATAATAATATTGTTTTCCATATGAAAAATCAACATTAGTTCTTTCTCAAATGACACTTGAGATTTTACATGCGGATATGATTCCATAGTACGACTTGTTGATCATTTCTATTAACCACCGGTTCACAACGCAAAAAGAAGCATCTTTATGCTAGTGGTGATTCGTCCATATTCCTACGAGGGCTAATGACCATCTCCTCCATTTGCTCGTGTCATGAGAATGGAGAAGGTGGTTATCCGGCATTTCGCCCGTATTGTTTGCTTTCTCATAAACAAGGATGAGGATCACATCTAGATTCAAATGGTGGGGATCTTAGAAATCCTCACATCCTAATTGTTTATCGTATATTGTGCGGTTAGTTTTCATCAGATACTATTTGTGTTTAATTTTAAATAATAAAATTCAAATGATTTTTGAACGTATGATGTACGATAAACGGTTAAGATATGAGACTTTCTAGGATCCCTACCATTTGGATCCAGGGATCCAAATCCATAAACAACTATCTATCAAAGATCTCCATTGGAATAAAACAAATGATGCGGGGTCCACGGCTGGATATTTGGTCAGCGGTCGTAAAAGGTATTGTAGAAGCTGAGGCAGACTTCATGCGGATGAAATGCAGCACTTGCAGACATTCTTCCTCGCGAACAATAAACATCTCGAGCTGTCTAAGATTGAGAAGACTGGGAATCGCCATGAGTGATAAGAAGGCCCACATCCCACCAGGAGAACGTTATTGAAGTTGATTCTCGGTTGATTTCAATCATGAGTAATAGAAAGGCCCGAGATTTCAATCATGTCTTTGATAAGCATATTACTGTCAAGTAGATCGTCATCATTGTTCGTTTAGATTTCTATGGTGCAGTTCTCTCAATCTCTAATGGAGTTCATATAACAGTTGGCATTTGAACGTGCTTCATAGTCCATGCTTGAGGCTACAAACAAAATCCAATCCTCCTTCAACTATTCACCAAAGAAGGGATGGCGAGGACTTTAACTGCATAAAATGAGCAGCAGCAGTGGGACTTCACAGTCCTCTGTTTTTTTCTGAAACATCGTAGCACTCTTCATAGTCTTATGTCCAAGGGAGTTCATGGTCTTGTTATGCAAAGTTTCAATCTCAAGCTTGGTTACCCATGTTGAGATTGATGGGGAGTACTAAAAGATGTTTTTATTGGAGATTAGTTTATAATTGAACGGTCAAGATTGGTCTAGTTGATGAAAGCTATTAGAAGAGTTTGTTAGAAGGTTGTAAAATTAGTTATTTATTGATAGGCTAGTATAAATTAGAAGCTCTCCTTGACTGTAATTTTTTTTCAACTTAGAAGATATTAATACAAGCTTTCATTTCCTTCTAAACTTTCACCTTCTTTGTTTTATTGTAATTTGGATAGTTTCATACATTTTTCAATGTATTAAATATCTTTTCTCTTTGAGGTATTTAGTATATAGTTGAGGGTATTTCAATTGACTCGAGAATATTAGACTATTATTATATATTTGACGGTATTTTTTAGCTGCCTTTATTTCAATATTTTAAAGCAATTTTGTAATATTAAGTATTTAAAATAAGGCCTAGGTAAAGTAAGACAGAGACTATAAGAAGATGAAAAAAGTATATGTAACAAATTGACTAATATTTAACTACCTAATTAAATTCATGAAACATCCAACATGTGTCATTTTACACCAACTTTATATAAAAGTTTACCAAACACTTTGACACTTTTTTTTTTTTTTTTGCTCAATGAACTTTTAGCAATATAGTTTATTAAACACTTACCTGATTTGTTTTTACAACGATTTATTCTCACATCATAATAGAAATAGTTTTTTTTTTTTTTTTTTTTTTTTTTTTTAAACACAGCAACCCAAACTAGCCCCTAGCTGGGCATAACAAACTCTTCAATTCGAACAAGTTCTCTAGCCACATCCACCATATCTGGTCGGCTTTCAATTCTATCTCGAGTGCAAAACAATGCCAGGTTTAGGAAATCATGCAACTGCTGTTGTAATTGCTCATTTTCCTCCACCTCCTCAAAGATTTTTGGATCGACAATCGCCCTGATTTGACCATCACATTCAAGAACATAAGAAATCACAGATCCATATCCTTCCGCCTGATTAAATTCCAGAGCTTTTCGTCCCGTCAGGAATACAAGTAAAAGAACACCAAAGCTGTAAACATCAGTTTTTTCTGAAATGCGACCAGACCGCATGTAGGCAGGGTCAAGGTACCCAAGTGTCCCTCCCACAGCATCTTCAACATCCGAATCCGGAGGAGGAATGGTTATAGAGAGCGAGAAGTCGTAAAGTTTGGGAACATAGTCATCATCCAAGAACAGGCATCTGGGGTTCAGATGCCTATGAATGATGGCTCCGGCAAAAGCGGTATGGAGATATGAAACTGCACTAGCAACTTGCTTTGCAATACGCAATCTAATGTTCCATGGTAGTATGATTCGATCTTCACTAGCCCCACCTAAACTTCCATCAGGGTTGAGAACTCCTTTTGCTGCGTATTCATGCACCAGCACTGGTATAGGGAACTCTAAGCAGCAGCCCAAGAGTTTCAAAACATTATCATGGTTGCTCATCTGCAATGAAATGACAATGTCACGAATAACGCGAGACCTATCCCTATCCTCGTTTGACCAGTTCCGAATGTGGTACTTTGATACGATAATGTATCGGCCATCTAGAAATCCCCTGAACATTGCGTAAAATGAACCCTGTTCTACAGTGCGAGAAGGACTGAAGTTGTTAGTTGCCCTGATGAGGTCATCCGCAGAGTAACAATGAATAGGATGAGATTCTCCATCACTAGAAGCAAGGAGATCCTCTAATAACTTTTTTAGATTCTTGTAGTATGACGACTCTCTTTCCTTCTTTCTAAAAAATGGCAGCTTTGAGAACCTGGCACAAATATATATACACGATGTAACACAAAAATTCATGAAACTGTATATATCTTTCTTACTTGCCATTGTCAACAACGAAAACAAAATGTTGAAATGTTAAAAATCTCAAAATTATCTAGTGCGGTACACCTGCTCTCATACCATGCTTGGCCTATAGCTAAAACTCATACTCTACACTTGGCTGAACAACAAGAACGAATTAGAGAATGATTTTTCCCCATTTATGCGGTACTAAATACTTTTGGAAGATCTCTTGTTCAACAATTTATGTTCTCGAAAAAAGATTACTTCGGATTCAGCACATGGAAAATTTGATTGAGTTCAGGACTTTAAATAATGGTCGATAGCACTTCCTAGACCATAAACAAAAACAGAGGAATTAAATCTGAAATATGCTGATAACTCACAGTTGCAGGAGCTTTGATGGCATTGTTTCAACGTATGATAAGATTCAGATTGCACCAACTCAGTAGATCGATCGATTTCTCCAGCAGTCCGCTGTCGGATGTCTTGTGCAAGCAGATCAGCAGCGCTTCTACTCCGGCAGTTTCATTTTCTTCTGCGGACGGAGAACTAGAGTTTTGAAGAATTGGAAGTTTATTGGACATGCTTTGCAAAGTCAACGATGGCTGGCCTGCTAAGAAATTACATGGTGCAGTAGGCGGTGGGCCAGGCCGAAGAAATACACATGATAAAGGCAACTGGCAACTGGCAACTTGCAAAGAAAGAAAGAAGGAACTAGGAAATAGGAGGCTGTGACAAAATCACATACATGATACACTCGTCCATCATGCAAGGCAAAACACATCAACGGCCTTACAATCTCACCTTCAAAATCCACCTCCAAATTCACCTATCACCCGAAAACCAGCACAATGCGTAAGCAGGCCTGTGCCTGCCACACCAATCACAATGTGATGAATTTCCTAATGATAATTTGATTGATCGTCTAGAACACCCGGGCCATAGAGTAAATCCTTTTGTATAATGCTAAAAGGATCGAAGTTGTTGGTTGCCCTGTTGAGCTCTGCAGTAGAATAAAAAACAAATGGGAATTTGGAGCAAGCCTCTGTCTGAGATTGATTACAATTTTACAGAATGTTGTCGAAAAAAGCTTTGATGCATTAATTTGACTACCTTGTTTTGTTGTTTACTAAACGCCAAGTGTGAACCAAAGAAAGCCAAATGCAATGATGAAAACCAGAACTTACAAAATTTTGGATGGCATCGTTTTTGCTTTTTTGCATCAAAGACAAAAGCGATGCAAGGCCAGATACGAGAATACAGGGAGCTTAACAATTGAACAATGAATGACCAAAGTTCTATACTAGAAGCTAGTTCCGTGGTTGAATCGATACCCTCTGATGTTAACAAATGAGATGGATAACAATGTTAGTAGTATTAATTAGACAAAATACACCTCAAGTTTTCTGTAATGTACCCAGTTTCCATGTAAGTAGGTTCAGCGTACAGTATGTCGTTTCACATCATCTTCAACATGCAACTGCTGAGTAACAATAGTTGTACACCGCGGAAAACTTCTATCTTTCTCCCATCTTGGAATTATCATGAAAATATAACAAAACTCTCAATGACCTCTGCTTCTTATGCAAGATTGGGCTCAAACCTTGAGTTTGGACTTTGGGGGTGTGATAATTAATATATATGGTGGAGGAAAATATAGTTGATCCTTTCAAGGAAATCATGCGACTGCTGTTGTACTTGCTCATTTCCCCTCACTTCCTCATAGATTCTCAGATCAAGAATTTCCCCAATTCGACCATCACAACCACTAGCATATGGAATTATTTCAATTCCTTCCACCCGCTCCCAAGGTGTTCGTCCCGTCAGTAAAACAACTAAAAGAATACCAAAGCTGTAAACATCAGTTTTTTCTGAAATGAGACCAGGCCGCATGTAGGCAGGGTCAAGGTACCCAGGGGTCCCTCCCACAGAATCTTCAATATCTTATTCCGTAGGAGGAATGGTTGTAGAGTGCGAGAAGCTGAAAAGTTTGGAAACAGTCATCATCCAAGAACAGGCAGCTGGGGTTTAGATACCTATGAATGATGGGTTCAGCAAAAGGGGTATGGAGATATGAAACTGTACTGACAAGCTGCTTTGCAATACGCAATCTAATGTTACATGGTAGTATGATTTGATCTTCATTATCCCCTCTTAAACTTCCATCATGGTTGAGAACTCCTTTTGCTGCGTATGCACACACCAGCACTGGTATGGGGAACTCTAAGCCACAGCCCAAGAGTTTCAAAACATTATCATGGTTGCTCATCTGTAATGAAATGTCAATGTCACGAATAACGCAAGACCTATCCCTATCCTCATTTGACCAGCTCCGAATGCAGTACTTTGATACCATAAACATATCGTAGAATTGACCCTGTATTGCAATGCGACCCTGTTTTACAATGCGAGAAGGACTGAAGTTGTTGGTTGCCCTGATGAGGTCATCAGCAGAGAAACAACGAATAGGATGAGATTCTCCATCACTAGAAGCAAAGAGATCCTCTAATAACTTTTTTGGATTCTTGTAGTATGACGACTCGATATCTCTTTTCTTCTTTCTAAAAAATGGTAGCTTTGAGAACTCAGCACAAATATATATAGACATATGTAACACACGAAAAATTAATGAAACTATATATATATTTGATACTTGCCATTGCCAACAACGAAAATAAAATGTTGAAATGTTAACAATCTCCTAATTATCTAGTGCGGTACACCTGCTCTGATACCATGCTTAGCCTATGGGTAAAACTTATACTCGTAAACTTGGCTGAACAAGAAGAACGAATTACAGATTGATTTTTTTCCCCATTCATGTGGTACTATGTACTTTTGGAAGATCTCTCGTTCAATGCTTTATGTTATCAAAAAAAGATTACATTCGGGTTCATCACATGAAAATTTTGATTGAGTTCAGGACTTTAAATAACGGTCGTTAGCACTTTCTAGACCATAGACAAAAATAGAGGAATTAAATCTGAAATATGCTGATAACTTACAGTTTCAGGAGTTTTGATGGCATTGTTTCAACGTATGATAATATTTAGACTGCACCAACTCAGTAGATCGATTGATTTCTCCAGCAGTCCGCTGTCAGATGACTTGTGCAAGCAGATCAGCAGTGCTTCTACTCTAGCAGTTTCATTTCTCCCCAGGACGGATGACTAGAGTTTTGAAGAATTGGAAGTTTATCGATAGTGCTTTGCAACGTCAACGATGCCTGGCCTGTTAAGAAATTACATGGTGCAGTAGGCGGTGAGCCAGCTGAAGAAATAAACATAATAAAAACAACTGGTGACTTGCAAAGAAAGAAAGAAAAAAGAAGGAACTAGGAAATAGGAGGCTGTGTCAAAATCACATATACATGAAACACTCATCCATCATGCAACGCAAAACACATCAAAGGCCTTACAATCTCACCTTCAAACCCACCTCCAAATTTACATATCACCCGAAAACCGGTTGAATGTTTCATAGAAGAAGCAGGGTCATTGACAGTTCCTCTGCTTGCCACCCCAATCCCAATGTGACGAATTTCCGAATGATAATTGATTGATCATCTAAAAAGAGAAAAAAAAAAAAAAAAAAAACCCTGAAACACGCCGTAGAGTAAATCCTTTTGTATAATGCTAAAAGGATCGAAGCTGTTGGTTGCCCTATTGAGCTCTGCAGTAGAATAAAAAACAAATGGAAATTTGGAGCAAGCCTCTGTCTGAGATTGATTACAATTCCCCAATGTTTAGATCCAAACCATCAATTATAAAGAATAATATTAGGCAGACCAAATTTTATACCAAATTTTCAAATAATTTGTCACCAATAGAAAACAAGTACGTTAATCAACACTTTCAATCCCACCTCCCCATTAATCTGCACATATCCTTAGAGCACGGCAGAACGCATATATATCATTGAAGACCAGTGAGAGCTTAGTCGTACACATGTATCATGTATAAAAAACACAAGTTGCGTACAGAAGTTTTGGGAACAATGTCACGGTCCAGGAAAATATGGCAGGTGTTACATATCTACGAATGATGGGGTTAGGAAGGTGGTATAGAGCTACATTTAAGTGCATTCACAAGGTGCTTTGCAATACACAACTTAGTTTTCCACGGTAATAATGATTGATCTTCGTTTGTCACTGTTAGAAAAATGCTAATCGAACTTGCCCTGGAACGGTTGAGCACAGAGATACACAGAATGCAAATTTGGTAGCTACAGGTTTCACCATCTCTTGCTAAACAAATACAAGTAGGGATCCGTATAATGTTATTGAACCAACATATCCCCTTTTATGACAACCAATCCGGACAAGTTAATCTAGCAATGCAAAATAGACTTCTCAATTCGTACAAGTTCTTTGGCTACATCAGTCATGCATGGCCTTGATTCCCTTCCGTCCTGGGTGCACAACAATGCCAGTGCTAAGAAAGCTTGCAATTGCTGTTGTGCTTGCTCATCTGCCCTTACCTCCCTAAGGATATTAGCATCCACATATGAAGTGAGGTCTTCTACTACTGCTGATTTATCGACAGCCCTAATTTTTCGTCCCATCAAGAATACAAGTAAAAGCACACCAAAGCTATAAACATCAGTTTTTTCTGTAATGTAACCAGTTGCGATGTAGGTAGGGTCAGCATACCTATATGTCCCTTTCACTACATCTTCAACATGAAATTGCTTAGGAGGAATCGTTATGGATAGTGAAAAGTTGGAGAGTTTGGGAGAATAGTTATCGTCCAAGAAAATGCACGTGGGCTTTAGATCCCTATGAATGACGAGCCTGGGAAAGGCGGTATGGAGATTTGCAAGTGCATGAGCTACTTTCGTTGCAATTAGCAGTCTAGTTTTCCATGGTAATGAGCGAGTATCCCCTAAACCTCCATGGCAGTCGAGAGCTCCTTTTGCTGCATCTTCATGCACCAGAGCTGGTAGAGAGAACTCTAAGCAGCAGCCCGACAATTTCAAAGCATTTTTGTGCGTACTCATCTGCATCGATATGATAATATCGCGAATGGCCATGGACCTAGCTTCAGCTTCACTGGGCCAATGCAAGTACTTCTTAATGATTATTGACCGGTCATCTAGAAGACCTCTGAACAGTTTGAAGGATAAATCCTCACTTATAATGAAAGAAGGATCGAAATTGTTAGTTGCCTTGACTAGCTCATCAGCAGAGTAAGTGCGAATAGGACTCGATTTGCCCTCACAAGAAGCAATGAGATCCTCTAACAAGATGCTTCCATTCTTCAAGAATGAGCTCTCAGTTTCCACCATTCTTACACATGGAAGCAAGGAGAACCTGGTACAAATATATATATATATATATATATTACACAGTATAAATTGGTAAAACATAAACACAAAGAATGAATATAAAATAGGGAATTGTAAATAATCAAGCGCTCGCGGTTCTCAATAAATTTTCAATTTTCTTTAGAACTTCAATGAAATCTCAGCTTTCAATTTTTCTTTGCCTCAAATATTTAAGGTTCTCATTACTTTGCGTGTAAAAGAATTTATATGAGACTTCAATTAGTAAAAAATCACTGAGGTTGGATTAATATTTTACGTAATGTTGTAATAAAGAGAAAATATCAAAAGCAAAATCTCATGTCTAAGGAAAGTACCATAGAATCAACGAACTTACAAGAATTTGGATGGCATCGTTTACTCTTTAATCTCTCTATAAATTACCAGCCAGGCCCCTTAGAACTGGATTCGGATTATGCCATTTGAACAGTAATTGATTGATTCATCAACCGAGACAACTGCGATGGCATTGGAATGTGCAAGCAGAGCAGCCGTTCAAACAGCCCTGTTTAGAATGACATGCAGTGGGGATGGCTTAGGAAGCAAAAGGAAGGAGATAGAAAATTAGTGTTTGACGAAAATGTCAAAGAAGTTAGCTAAGAAGAGGACATTTTGCCCTACTATTAAGAGTCAAAGAACTTAGTTAAGAAGGATGAAAGAAATGTTTTCAACTAAAGGAAGGAAGAGCGTTTTAAGACGCTTAAATGTTTTTTTTTATAGATATTTTGCTCCCACAATTAGTAGGCAAATGGGACTTTCAAACAAGTCTTGTGACGTGCGTTTTTGATGGTTAGTGATGTCCTCTCAAGGATGATAAGCCTTGCTACGGAGACTAACAAGCTGCAGAGGTTCAGATAAGTCATCATAACCCATCCATTTCCCATATCTTTTTTGTTGATGATACTTTCATATTCCTAAAGGCTGATAGACCAAACTGTCAAGGATTTGATCGGCTTATTGAAGATTACTGTGCAGCTTCCGGCCAGGCAGTAAACTTACAGAAATTGTGTATGTTCTTTAGTGCCAATACCCCTGCGGCAGTTTCAGATGAGTTGGGGAATATTCTTGGTGTACCAGTGGTGACTAATTTGGGGACCTACCTGAGGGTTCCAGCTATCTGGGGTCGATCCAAATGCCAAGGCCTTGCTTATGTGAAAGGTATTATGATGGGGAAAATCCAAGGCTAGAAGTAGTGCACCTTATCCCAAGCTGGCAAAGAGGTCATGATAAAAGTTGTGGCCCAAGCCATCCCTGCTTACCCAATGAACTTATTTAGATTTCAGGATACAGTTTGTAATGAATTGGATTCTATGATTATGGAGTTCTGGTGGGGGCAGAAAAATGGTGAAAAAAAAATTCATTGGGTCTCAAAATGCCTAATGGGCTGCCCGAAAAATGATGAGGGAATGGGTTTCAGATGCTTTAAAAAATTTAATGATGCTCTCCATACTAAGCAATGTTGGAAGATGATTGTGGAGCCAAATTCGCTCTAGGCCTCTGTTCTCAAGGCCAAGTATTTTCTGTTGAATAATTGGCCAAGTGGCCAAGTGGACAAATGTCCAAGAAAACTTTAGGTGATTAAACAATCCAAAGGTGGAAACACATTCCTTGTTTTGGGGAGGAAAATAAGGGAAAAGACCTTTGCTTTTGAAAAAGTTTTGTTCTCTTCTTCAACACCCGTGAGTGTTGTTTCATTAAAGAAAAGATAAGTTGGTTTTGAACAAAGAGAAAAAAGTGAGAGCTCATTTGTTTTCGGTTGAGAAGAAAAAGAGGGAGAGAAGAAAGAGAGCTGTGTGTTTCGGTTTTGGCAAAAAGAAAGAGAGAAGAAAGAGTTCTTTTTTGCAGAGAGTATTTTCTGATTGCAGAAGCAGAGAAGAAGGGGTGCCGCATTCCCCATTTGAAAAGAGCTCCTCTCTTTGGTTAGTAATCATCTACCAAAGTAGTTGTTGTTGTAATAGCTTTGAGCTATATGTATAGAGAAGAAATTATTCATTATATTTCTTCCTCTATTTGTTTCTTTGGTGTGTGAGAGCTATTGGGTGTATTGGGCTTTTGGGTTGTGAGATCACCAACACTTTGTAAACTCCCATTTGGTTGATAGTGGATTATTGGGTGAGCTCCTACTGCTCCGAGGACGTACTTCAAGTTGAAGAGCAAGTTTCACCTCAAGAGTCTATTGCTAAGAACAGAGGAAAGAGAAATATTACCAAGCCAACTCGGTATAGTGACTATGTTGCTTTTGCTCTTCCTATTATCACTGATGAGATTCCATCCAATTTTGAGGAAGCCATTGAGAGTGAGGAAAATGAGAAGTGGTGCAATGCCATGGGTGATGAGATGAATTCTCTCTTGAAGAACAAGACTTGGGAGTTAGCTAAATTGCCTAAGGGTAAGAAAGCTATTGGTTGCAAATGGGTGTATGCCAAGAAGGAAGATGCTGATGAGAAAAGCAATGTGAGATTCAAAGCAAGATTAGTTGCTAAAGGGTATGCACAAAAGGAGGGCATTGACTACAACGAAATATTTTCTCCAGTTGTGAAGCACTCCTCAATTCGTATTATGTTAGCTCTTGTTGCACAATATGATCTTGAGCTTGTGCAACTCGATGTGAAGACGGCTTTCCTACATGGTGATTTGAATGAAGAGATTTATATGTGTCAACCGGATGGGTATAAAGTGAAAGGGAAAGAAAATTTGTTTTGCAAGTTGAAGAAATCACTTTATGGCTTGAAGCAATCTCCAAGACAATGGTATTTGAGGTTTGATAAATTTATGAGAGGCCAAAATTATTCTAGAAGTCAATATGATCATTGTGTGTACTTCAAGAAGTTGCAAGATGGGTCTTTCATTTATTTGTTGATATATGTTGATGATATGTTGATTGCCTCAAAGAATGTCGAAGAGATTGAGAAATTGAAGAAGCAAATGAAGAATGAGTTCGAGATGAAGGATCTTGGTGAAGCAAAGAAGTTCCTTGGCATGGAGATCACTAGAGACAGAGAGAAAGGTTTGGTATGCTTGAATCAAAGACAATACCTTGAGAAGTTGATTCGGAAGTTTGGAGTTCATGATTCAACCAAACCGGTTAGTACTCCTTTGGCTCCTCATTTTAAATTAAGTTCTCTACAATGTCCTAAAACTGATCAAGAGAAGCTACAAATGAAAAATATACCATATGCAAATTTGGTTGGTAGTTTGATGTATGCAATGGTATGCTCTAGACCGAATATTGCTCATGCAGTTGGCATGGTGAGTCGATATATGCATAATCCTGGTAAAGAGCATTGGAATGCAGCTAAGTGGATATTGAGATATCTCCATGGTACTCGAGACGTTGGTTTATGCTTTGAGAGAGATGACTCTGGTATTGGTCATTTTGCAGCTGGTTATGTTGATTCAGATTATGCAGGTGATCTGGATGGAAGGAAGTCTACTACAGGCTATGTGTTTACTATGGCTAAAGGGCCAGTTTGTTGGAGGTCCATTTTGCAGTCGTCTGTTGCCTTGTCTACTACAGAGGCTGAATATATGGCAGTTGCTGAAGCTATAAAGGAGGCCATTTGGATACATGGACTGATTAGAGATTTGGGGGTTGATCAGAAGCAGGTGGAGGTACATTGTGATAGTCAGAGTGCCATTTATTTGGCTAAGTATCAGGTTCATCATGCGAGGACCAAGCACATAGATGTGCGTTATCACTTTGTTCGTGAAGTTGTTGGTGAAGGAGAAATCATTCTCCAGAAGATTCCAACTAAAGACAACCCTGCTGATATGTTGACTAAGGTTGTTGGTGTAGCCAAGTTTGTTCATTGCTTGAACTTGGCTCACATTTTGCCTATATAAAGAAGGCGTTGAGCAGTAGGAGTTTTGGAGCATTTGGCTCGGCATGAGTTGTTCTCTTGCTAGTGATTGGGAGTGATGTTGTGTGTTAATTGTGTTGTTTGGCTTATCATGGCGTTTTTCGGAACTTGGCCAAGGTGGAGATTGTTGAATAATTGGCCAAGTGGCCAAGTGGACAAATGTCCAAGAAAACTTTAGGTGATTAAACAATCCAAAGGTGGAAACACATTCCTTGTTTTGGGGAGGAAAATAAGGGAAAAGACCTTTCTTTTGAAAAAGTTTTGTTCTCTTCTTCAACACCCGTGAGTGTTGTTTCATTAAAGAAAAGATAAGTTGGTTTTGAACAAAGAGAAAAAAGTGAGAGCTCATTTGTTTTCGGTTGAGAAGAAAAAGAGGGAGAGAAGAAAGAGAGCTGTGTGTTTCGGTTTTGGCAAAAAGAAAGAGAGAAGAAAGAGTTCTTTTTTGCAGAGAGTATTTTCTGATTGCAGAAGCAGAGAAGAAGGGGTGCCGCATTCCCCATTTGAAAAGAGCTCCTCTCTTTGGTTAGTAATCATCTACCAAAGTAGTTGTTGTTGTAATAGCTTTGAGCTATATGTATAGAGAAGAAATTATTCATTATATTTCTTCCTCTATTTGTTTCTTTGGTGTGTGAGAGCTATTGGGTGTATTGGGCTTTTGGGTTGTGAGATCACCAACACTTTGTAAACTCCCATTTGGTTGATAGTGGATTATTGGGTGAGCTCCTACTGCTCCGAGGACGTACTCCAGTTACACTGACTGTAGAGGAACCTCGTTAAAATCTTTGTGTCTTTAATATTTTGTTCTTGCATTTTCATTTGATAAATTTCCTGTGGGCTAGCTTGAGTAGGTTCCAAAAGATAAATCGTATATTGTGTGATCAGTTTTCGTCAGATACTGTTTGTGTTTAATTTTAAATAATAAAATTTAAATGATTTCTGAGCGTACGATGTACGATAAACGGTTAGGATGTGAGACTTCCTAGGATCCCTACCATTTGGATCCAGGGATCCAAATCCATGAACAACAATCTATCAAAGATCTCCATTGGAATAAAACAAATGATGCGGCGTCCACGGCTGGATATTTGGTCAGCGGTCGTAAAAGGTATTGTAGAAGCTGAGGCAGACTTCATACCGATGAAATGCAGCAATTGCAGACATTCTTCCTCGCGAACAATAAACATCTCGAGCTGTCTAAGATTGAGAAGACTGGGAATCACCATGAGTGATAAGAAGGCCCACATCCCACCAGGAGAACGTTATTGAAGTTGATTCTCGGTTGATTTCAATCATGAGTAATAGAAAAGCCCGAGATTTCAATCATGTCTTTGAGCTTTGTCTTTTAAGCATATTACTGTCAAGTAGATCGTCATCATTGTTCGTTTAGATTTCTACCAGTGTGGTGTTGCAATAGATTTCTACAGGCAAGTGATGATCGGTTGGTGCAGTTCTCTCAATCTCTAATGGAGTTCATATAACAGTTGGCCCTTGAACGTGCCTCATAGTCCATGCTTGAGGCTACAAACAAAATCCAATCCTCCTTCAACTATTCACCAAAGAAGGGATGGCGAGGACTTTAACTGCATAAAATGAGCAGCAGCAATGGGACTTCACAGTCCTCTGTTTTTTTCTGAAACATCGTAGCACTCTTCATAGTCTTATGTCCAAGAGAGTTCACAGTCATGTTATGCAAAGTTTCAATCTCAAGCTTGGTTACCCATGTTGAGATTGATGGGGAGTACTAAAAGATGTTTTTATTGGAGATTAGTTTATAATTGAACGGTTGAGATTGGTCTAGTTGATGAAAGCTATTAGAAGAGTTTGTTAGAAGGTTATAAAATTAGTTATTTATTGATAGGCTAGTATAAATTAGAAGCTCTCCTTTACTGTAATTTTTTTTCAACTTAGAAGATATTAATACATGCTTTCATTTCCTTCTAAACTTTCATCTTCTTCTTCTTTGTTTTATTGTAATATGGATAGTTTCATACATTTTTCAATGTATTAAATATCTGATCTCTTTGAAGTATGTAGTATATAGTTGAGGGTATTTCAATTGACTCGAGAATATTAGACTATTATTATATATTTGACGGCATTTTTTAGCTGCCTTTATTTCAATATTTTAAAGCAATTTTGTAATATTAAGTATTTAAAATAAGGCCTAGGTAAAGCAAGACAGAGACCATAAGAAGAAGAAAAAAGTATATGTAACAAATTGACTAATATTTAACTACCTAATTAAATTCATGAAACATCCAACATGTGTCATTTTACACCAGTTTTGTATAAAAGTTTACCAAACACTTTGATATATATATTTTTTTTATGCTAAATGAACTTTTAGCAATATAGTTTATTAAACACTTACCTGATTTTTTTACGATGACTTATTCTCAGAGCACAATAGAAATAGTTTTTTTTTTTTAAAAAAAAAAAAATAAAAAAAAATAAAAACACAGCAACCCAAGCTAGCCCCTAGCTGGGCATAACAAACTCTTCAATTCGAACAAGTTCTCTAGCCACATCCACCATATCTGGTCGGCTTTCAATTCTATCTCGAGTGCAAAACAATGCCAGGTTTAGGAAATCATGCAACTGCTTTTGTATTTGCTCATTTTCCCCCACCTCCTCAAAGATTTTTGGATCGACAATCGCCCTGATTTGACCATCACATTCAAGAACATAAGAAATCACAGATTCATATCCTTCCGCCTGATTAATGTCCACAGCTTTTCGTCCCGTCAGGAATACAAGTAAAAGAACACCAAAGCTGTAAACATCAGTTTTTTCTGAAATGCGACGAGACCATATGTAGACAGGGTCAAGGTACCCAAATATCCCTCGCACAGCATCTTCAACATCCGAATCCGGAGGAGGAATGGTTATAGAGAGCGAGAAGTCGTAAAGTTTGGGAACATAGTCATCATCCAAGAACATGCATCTCGGGTTCAGATGCCTATGAATGATGGCTCCGGCAAAAGCGGTATGGAGATATGAAACTGCACTAGCAACTTGCTTTGCAATACGCAATCTAATGTTCCATGGTAGTATGATTCGATCTTCACTAGCCCCACCTAAACTTCCATCAGGGTTGAGAACTCCTTTTGCTGCGTATTCATGCACCAGCACTGGTATAGGGAACTCTAAGCAGCAGCCCAAGAGTTTCAAAACATTATCATGGTTGCTCATCTGCAATGAAATGACAATGTCACGAATAACGCAAGACCTATCCCTATCCTCGTTTGACCAGTTCTGAATGTAGTACTTTGATACGATAATGGATCGGCCATCCAGAAATCCCCTGAACATTGCGTAACATGAGCCCTGTTTTACAGTGCGAGAAGGACTGAAGTTGTTAGTTGCCCTGATGAGGTCATCCGCAGAGTAACAATGAATAGGATGAGATTCTCCATCACTAGAAGCAAGGAGATCCTCTAATAACTTTTTTAGGTTCTTGTAGTATGACGACTCTCTTTCCTTCTTTCTAAAAAATGGCAGCTTTGAGAACCTGGCACAAATATATATACACGATGTAACACAAAAAATTCATGAAACTGTATATATCTTTCTTACTTGCCATTGTCAACAACGAAAACAAAATGTTCAAATGTTAAAAATCTCATAATTATCTAGTGCGGTACACCTGCTCTCATACCATGCTTGGCCTATAGCTAAAACTTATACTCTACACTTGGCTGAACAACAAGAACGAATTAGAGAATGATTTTTTCCCCATTTATGTGGTACTAAATACTTTTGGAAGATCTCTTGTTCAACAATTTATGTTCTCGAAAAAAGATTACTTCGGATTCAGCACATGAAAATTTTGATTGAGTTCAGGACTTTAAATAATGGTCGATAGCACTTCCTAGACCATAAACAAAAACAGAGGAATTAAATCTGAAATATGCTGATAACTCACAGTTGCAGGAGTTTTGATAGCATTGTTTCAACGTATGATAAGATTCAGATTGCCCCAACTCAGTAGATCGATCGATTTTTCCAGCAGTCCGCTGTCGGATGTCTTGTGCAAGCAGACAGCAGCGCTTCTACTCCGGCAGTTTCATTTTCTTCTGCGGACGGAGAACTAGAGTTTTGAAGAATTGGAAGTTTATTGGTAATGCTTTGCAATCAACGATACCTGGCCTGCTAAGAAATTACATGGTGCAGTAGGCGGTGGGCCAGGCCGAAGAAATACACATGATAAAGGTGACTGGCAACTTGCAAAGAAAGAAAGGAGGAACTAGGAAATAGGAGGCTGTGACAAAATCACATACATGATACACTCGTCCATCATGCAAGGCAAAACACATCAACCACCTTAGACCATCTCCAATAGTTGGGCTAAAAGCTAAATATTTTAGCCCGAAAAATTTAGCTTTTAGCCCAGAAACAATTTTTCTACTCCAACCGTTCTAGTTTAAAATTTTAGCCCGGGATTATTAAAGAATGAACTTAGACTATTTTTTTTGTTAAATTAATTTA
This sequence comes from Pyrus communis, assembly GCF_963583255.1. Lineage (NCBI taxonomy): Eukaryota > Viridiplantae > Streptophyta > Magnoliopsida > Rosales > Rosaceae > Pyrus > Pyrus communis. The sequence continues at coordinate 18,834,478 of NC_084804.1, read as the reverse complement.
AAAAAAAATAAATAAATATGTAGACTATCGTAAATTAATTTTATTAACATTTTAATATAAAAAAATTTAAATTCCGATAAATATTGGGTGGAGTCCACTCTGATTTCTGGGCTAAATTTTGGAAGGAATTTGGCCTTGGTTTAGCATTTAGCATTTAGCCCAAATTTTCCCTTTGGGTTGGAGTGGGTTTGGAGGGAAATTTTGGGAGGTAATTTGGCTTTTAGCCCACCATTGGAGTTGGTTTTACAATCTCACCTTCAAAATCCACCTCCAAATTCACCTATCACCCGAAAACCAGCACAATGGGTAAGCAGGCCTGTGCCTGCCACATCAATCACAATGTGATGAATTTCCTAATGATAATTTGATTGTTTCATTTGGTATCTTCGCCCGGTTTTAATCTACCAGTTTTCAAAAAAAAAAAAAAAAAAAAAAACTAAATTACTAATATGACTATCTTATAAGAAAGAAAATCTTTCAAGTTACTAGTATCTTAGAAAAAAAAAAAAAAAAAAACCTTTGATTTACTTGTTCTTAGGAAAGAGCTTTCAAGTTACTGGATGTCAAGAAAGATTGACATTGAATATTTTAGCAAGGCTTCTAATCCCTAAAGAACAAAACAAGGCCACTCACATATACACAAAGTGCTCGACGAATTGTTTCGTTTAAAAAATACATAAATTTTTTTGCGCGTTGTGTGCTATTTTCGTCTACAAAATCCTTAAATATTTTATACTAGGATCATTCAAGGTTAGAATCCTGAATCCACCAGTGCCAATAATTCTCCACTTTTGTTTTGTTTTTTCAAAAAGACAAATAGAAACTACAAACTTCTCTTTAAGTTTGGACAAGAATCTATTAACCCCAATAATAATATTGTTTTCCACATGAAAAATCAACATTAGTTCTTTCTCAAATGACACATGAGATTTTACATGCGGATATGATTCCATAGTACGTCTTGTTGATCATTTCTATTAACCACCGGTTCACAACGCAAAAAGAAGCATCTTTACGCTAGTGGTGATTCGTCCATATTCCTACGAGGTGGCAAATGACCATCTCCTCCATTTGCTCGTGTCATGAGAATGGAGAAGGTGGTTATCCGGCATTTCACCCGCATTGTTTGCATTCTCATAAACAACGGATGAGGATTCCATCTCGATCCAAATGGTGGAGATCTTAGAAATCCTCACATTTTAGTTGTTTATCGTATATTGTGCGAGCAGTTTTCGTCAGGTACTATTTGTGTTTAATTTTAAATAATAAAATTCAAATAATTTCTGAAAGCACGATGTACGATGAACGGTTAGAATATGAGAATTCCTAGGATCTCCACCATTTGGATTCAGGCGGAATCCAAATCCATAAACAACTATCTATCAAAGATCTCCATTGGAATAAAACAAATGATGCCGGGTCCACGGCTGGATATTTGGTCAGCGGTCGTAAAAGGTATTGTAGAACCTGAGGCTGACTTCATACCGATGAAATGCAGCAATTGCAGTTATCTTCCTCGCGAACAATAAACGTCTCGAGCTGTCTAAGATTGAGAAGACTGGGAATCGCCATGAGTGATAAGAAGGCCCACATCCCACCAGGAGAACGTTATTGAAGTTGATTCTCGGTTGATTCCAATCATGAGTAATAGAAAGGCCCGAGATTTCAATCATGTCTTTGAGCTTTGTCTTTTAAGCATATTACTGTCGAGTAGATTTCTGTTAGTGTAAAATGATCTTAGAAGATGTAGTAGATCGTCATCATTGTTCGTTTAGATTTCTACCAGTGTGGTATTGCAATAGATTTCTACAGGCAAGTGATGATCGGTTGGTGCAGTTCTCTCAATCTCTAATGGAGTTCATATAACAGTTGGCATTTGAACAGCAGCAGTGGGACTTCACAGTCCTCTGTTTTTTTCTGAAACATCGTAGCACTCTTCGTAGTCTTATGTCCAAGAGAGTTCATAGTCATGTTATGCAAAGTTTCAATCTCAAGCTTGGTTACCCATGTTGAGATTGATGGGGAGTACTAAAAGATGTTTTTATTGGAGATTAGTTTATAATTGAACAGTCGAGATTGGTCTAGTTGATGAAAGCTATTAGAAGAGTTCGTTAGAAGGTTGTAAAATTAGTTATTTATTGATAGGCTAGTATAAATTGGAAGCTCTCCTTTACTGTAATTTTTTTTCAACTTAGAAGATATTAATACATGCTTTCATTTCCTTCTAAACTTTCACCTTCTTCTTCTTTGTTTTATTGTAATTTGGATAGTTTCATACATTTTTCAATGTATTAAATATCTGATCTCTTTGAAGTATGTAGTATATAGTTGAGGGTATTTCAATTGACTCGAGAATATTAGACTATTATTATATATTTGACGGCATTTTTTAGCTGCCTTTGTTTCAATATTTTAAAGCAATTTTGTAATATTAAGTATTTAAAATAAGGCCTAGGTAAAGTAAGACAGAGGCTATAAGAAGAAGAAAAAAGTACATGTAACAAATTGACTAATATTTAACTACCTAATTAAATTCATGAAACATCTAACGTGTGTCATTTTACACCAGTTTTATATAAAAGTTTATCAAACACTTTGACAATTTTTATTATTTTTGCTAAATGAACTTTTAGCAATATAGTTTATTAAACACTTACTTGATTTTTTTACGACCACTTATTCTCACAGCACAATAGAAATATTTAAAATTAAAAAAAAAAAAAAAAAAAAAAACACGGCAACCCAAACTAGCCCCTAGCTGGGCATAACAAACTCTTCAATTCGAACTAGTTCTCTAGCCACATCCACCATATCTGGTCGGCTTTCAATTCTATCTCGAGTGCAAAACAATGCCAGGTTTAGGAAATCATGCAACTGCTGTTGTATTTGCTCATTTTCCCCCACCTCCTCAAAGATTTTTGGATCGACAATCGCCCTGATTTGACCATCACATTCAAGAACATAAGAAATCACAGATTCATATGCTTCCGCCTGATTAAAGTCCAGAGTTTTTCGTCCCGTCAGGAATACAAGTAAAAGAACACCAAAGCTGTAAACATCAGTTTTTTCTGAAAAGCGACCAGACCGCATGCAGGCAGGGTCAAGGTACCCAAGCATCCCTTGCACAGCACCTTCAACATCCGAATCCGGAGGAGGAATGGTTATAGAGAGCGAGAAGTCGTAAAGTTTGGGAACATAGTCATCATCCAAGAAGAGGCATCTGGGGTTCAGATTCCTATGAATGATGGCTGCGGCAAAAGCGGTATGGAGATATGAAACTGCACTAGCAACTTGCTTTGCAATACGCAATCTAATGTTCCATGGTAGTATGATTTGATCTTCACTAGCCCCACCTAAACTTCCATCAGGGTTGAGAACTCCTTTTGCTGCGTCTTCATGCACCAGCATTGGTATAGGGAACTCTAAGCAGCAGCCCAAGAGTTTCAAAACATTATCATGGTTGCTCATCTGCAATGAAATGACAATGTCACGAATAACGCAAGACCTATCCCTATCCTCGTTTGACCAGTTCCGAATGTAGTACTTTGATACGATAATGGATCGGCCATCCAGAAATCCCCTGAACATTGTGTATGAACCCAGTTTTACAGTGCGAGAAGGACTGAAGTTGTTAGTTGCCCTGATGAGGTCATCCGCAGAGTAACAATGAATAGGATGAGATTCTCCATCACTAGAAGCAAGGAGATCCTCTAATAACTTTTTTAGATTCTTGTAGTGTGACGACTCTCTTTCCTTCTTTCTAAAAAATGGCAGCTTTGAGAACCTGGCACAAATATATATACACGATGTAACACAAAAAATTCATGAAACTGTATATATCTTTCTTACTTGCCATTGTCAACAACGAAAACAAAATGTTGAAATGTTAAAAATCTCAAAATTATCTAGTGCGGTACACCTGCTCTCATACCATGCTTGGCCTATAGCTAAAACTTATACTCTACACTTGGCTGAACAACAAGAACGAATTAGAGAATGATTTTTTCCCCATTTATGTGGTACTAAATACTTTTGGAAGATCTCTTGTTCAACAATTTATGTTCTCGAAAAAAGATTACTTCGGATTCAGCACATGAAAATTTTGATTGAGTTCAGGACTTTAAATAATGGTCGATAGCACTTCCTAGACCATAAACAAAAACAGAGGAATTAAATCTGAAATATGCTGATAACTCACAGTTGCAGGAGTTTTGATAGCATTGTTTCAACGTATGACAAGATTCAGATTGCACCAACTCAGTAGATCGATCGATTTCTCCAGCAGTCCGCTGTCGGATGTCTTGTGCAAGCAGATCAGCAGCGCTTCATTTTCTTCTGCGGACGGATAACTAGAGTTTTGAAGAATTGGAAGTTTATTGGTAATGCTTTGCAAAGTCAACGATGCCTGGCCTGCTAAGAAATTACGTGGTGCAGTAGGCGGTGGGCCAGGCCGAAGAAATACACATGATAAAGGCAACTGGCAACTTGCAAAGAAAAAAAGAAGGAACTAGGAAATAGGAGGCTGTGACAAAATCACATACATGATACACTCGTCCATCATGCAAGGCAAAACACATCAACGACCTTACAATCTCACCTTCAAAATCCACCTCCAAATTCACATCATCTTCAACATGCAACTGCTGAGTAACAATAGTTGTACACCGCGGAAAACCTCTATCTTTCTCCCATCTTGGAATTATCATGAAAATATAACAAAACTCTCAATGAGCTCTGCTTCTTATGCAAGATTGGGCTCAAACCTTGAGTTTGGACTTTGGGGGTGTGATAATTAATATATATGGTGGAGGAAAATATAGTTGATCCTTTGACAAAAGGCCTACCAAGAGAACGATCAGATTACAAACATTAGAATTGCCGTTAAACCAGTATCCAATACTTTTGATAACAAATGTAGTGGATCGAAGCCAGCTGGCCAAAACAAATTCTTCAATTCGAATGAGTTCTCTAGCAATGCCAGTTCAAGGAAATCATGCGACTGCTGTTGTACTTGCTCATTTCCCCTCACTTCCTCATAGATTCTCGGATCAAGATTTTCCCCAATTCGACCATCACAACCACTAGCATATGGAATTATTTCAACTCCTTCCACCTGCTCCCAAGGTGTTCGTCCCGTCAGTAAAACAACTAAAAGAATACCAAGGCTGTAAACATCAGTTTTTTTTTCTGAAATGAGACCAGGCCGCATGTAGGCAGGCTCAAGGTACCCAGGTTTCCCTCCCACAGAATCTTCAACATCCTATTCCGTAGGAGGAATGGTTGTAGAGTGCGAGAAGCTGTAAAGTTTGGAAACATAGTCATCATCCAAGAACAGGCAGCTGGGGTTTAGATACCTTTGAATGATGGGTTCAGCAAAAGGGGTATGGAGATATGAAACTGTACTGACAAGCTGCTTTGCAATACGCAATCTAATGTTCCATGGTAGTATGATTTGATCTTCATTATCCCCTCTTAAACTTCCATCATGGTTGAGAACTCCTTTTGCTGCGTATGCATGCACCAGCACTGGTATGGGGAACTCTAAGCCGCAGCCCAAGAGTTTCAAAACATTATCATGGTTGCTCATCTGTAATGAAATGTCAATGTCACGAATAACGCAAGACCTATCCCTATCCTCATTTGACCAGCTCCGAATGCAGTACTTTGATTTCATAAACATATCGTAGAATTGACCCTGTATTGCAATGCGACCATGTTTTACAATACGAGAAGGACTGAAGTTGTTGGTTGCCCTGATGAGGTCATTAGCAGAGTAACAACGAATAGGATGAGATTCTCCATCACTAGAAGCAAAGAGAATAATAACTTTTTTGGATTCTTGTAGTATGATGACTCGATATCTCTTTTCTTCTTTCTAAAAAATGGTAGCTTTGAGAACCTAGCACAAATATATATAGACATGTAACACACGAAAAATTAATGAAACTATATATTTATTTGATACTTGCCATTGCCAACAAAGAAAATAAAATGTTGAAATGTTAACAATCTCCTAATTATCTAGTGCGGTACACCTGCTCTGATACCATGCTTAGCCTATGGGTAAAACTTATACTCGTAAACTTGGCTGAACAAGAAGAACGAATTAGAGATTGATTTTTTCCCCATTCATGTGGTACTATGTACTTTTGGAAGATCTCTCGTTCAATGCTTTATGTTATCAGAAAAAGATTACATTCGGGTTCATCACATGAAAATTTTGATTGAGTTGAGGACTTTAAATAACGGTTGTTAGCACTTTCTAGACCATAAACAAAAATAGAGGAATTAAATCTAAAATATGCTGATAACTTACAGTTGCAGGAGTTTTGATGGCATTGTTTCAACGTATGATAATATTTAGACTGCACCAACTCAGTAGATCGATTGATTTCTCCAGCAGTCCGCTGTCAGATGACTTGTGCAAGCAGATCAGCAGTGCTTCTACTCTAGCAGTTTCATTTCTCCCCAGGACGGATGACTAGAGTTTTGAAGAATTGGAAGTTTATCGATAGTGCTTTGCAACGTCAACGATGCCTGGCCTGTTAAGAAATTACATGGTGCAGTAGGCGGTGAGCCAGCTGAAGAAATAAACATAATAAAAACAAAAACAAACAAACAAGGGGAAACTTGATATAAGTCCAATTTTTTGAGCCAATAGTAGGAATAGTCCAGTTTATTAAAATAAGTCCAATTTGTTATATTTAATTATTTAATTATCAATAGTTATCTGTTCAATGATAAGATTTATTATAAAAATCAAATTTCTTCCCAATTATCTCTTTGCTTATTTCTTTTTATTTATCTTTTTGTTATTTCTCGTTCTTCCTCCTACTTTAAACCCCATTTATAGATTTTATTTTTAATTTTTATAATCAACCTATATCACAGGTTAATTATATTTATCTACTTATATGACAAATTCTTTTTTTATAATCAACCTGTCACAGATTAATGTGTCTTACTTGTAGGTATGTTATGTTTTTTCTACATTTTAATTAGGTTTCATATCTCACGTATAGGTATTATATACATTCATATATTTGTTACTTGAGTTAGGGTAGAATGTTTTGTAGATAAATTTATGTTAGTATATTAGTATTTTTGTTATAAGATATTAAATATATTCTTTTGGAGTTGGAAAATGCATAATATTAGAAGATTTTAATTGATTTTTAATATTTTTAGAAAATATAAAATGAGTATAAAAGAAATAAAAACATATAATTAGATAACTGGACTCACTCTTAAAAACACTCTACATTTTTGGACCTGGATCTAAAAGCCCCTAAAAACAACTGGTGACTTGCAAAGAAAGAAAGAAAAAAGAAGGAACTAGGAAATAGGAGGCTGTGTCAAAATCACATATACATGAAACACTCATCCATCATGCAACGCAAAACACATCAAAGGCCTTACAATCTCACCTTATAACCCACCTCCAAATTTACATATCACCCGAAAACCGGTTGAATGTTTCATAGAAGAAGCAGGGTCATTGACAGTTCCTCTGCTTGCCACCCCAATCCCAATGTGACGAATTTCCGAATGATAATTGATTGATCATCTAAAAAGAGAAAAAAAAAAAAAAAAAACCCTGAAACACGCCGTAGAGTAAATCCTTTTGTATAATGCTAAAAGGATCGAAGCTGTTGGTTGCCCTATTGAGCTCTGCAGTAGAATAAAAAACAAATGGAAATTTGGAGCAAGCCTCTGTCTGAGATTGATTACAATTCCCCAATGTTTAGATCCAAACCATCAATTATAAAGAATAATATTAGGCAGACCAAATTTTATACCAAATTTTCAAATAATTTGTCACCAATAGAAAACAAGTACGTTAATCAACACTTTCAATCCCACCTCCCCATTAATCTGCACATATCCTTAGAGCACAGCAGAACGCATATATATCATTGAACACCAGTGAGAGCTTAGTCGTACACATGTATCATGTATAAAAAACACAAGTTGCGTACAGAAGTTTTGGGAACAATGTCACGGTCCAGGAAAATATGGCAGGTGTTACATATCTACGAATGATGGGGTTAGGAAGGTGGTATAGAGCTACATTTAAGTGCATTCACAAGGTGCTTTGCAATACACAACTTAGTTTTCCACGGTAATAATGATTGATCTTCGTTTGTCACTGTTAGAAAAATGCTAATCGAACTTGCCCTGGAACGGTTGAGCACAGAGATACACAGAATGCAAATTTGGTAGCTACAGGTTTCACCATCTCTTGCTAAACAAATACAAGTAGGGATCCGTATAATGTTATTGAACCAACATATCCCCTTTTATGACAACCAATCCGGACAAGTTAATCTAGCAATGCAAAATAGACTTCTCAATTCGTACAAGTTCTTTGGCTACATCAGTCATGCATGGCCTTGATTCCCTTCCGTCCTGGGTGCACAACAATGCCAGTGCTAAGAAAGCTTGCAATTGCTGTTGTGCTTGCTCATCTGCCCTTAGCTCCCTAAGGATATTAGCATCCACATATGAAGTGAGGTCTTCTACTACTGCTGATTTATCGACAACCCTAATTTTTCGTCCCATCAAGAATACAAGTAAAAGCACACCAAAGCTATAAACATCAGTTTTTTCTGTAATGTAACCAGTTGCGATGTAGGTAGGGTCAGTATACCTATATGTCCCTTTCACTACATCTTCAACATGAAATTGCTTAGGAGGAATCGTTATGGATAGTGAAAAGTTGGAGAGTTTGGGAGAATAGTTATCGTCCAAGAAAATGCACGTGGGCTTTAGATCCCTATGAATGACGGGCCTGGGAAAGGCGGTATGGAGATATGCAAGTGCATGAGCTACTTTCGTTGCAATTAGCAGTCTAGTTTTCCATGGTAATGAGCGAGTATCCCCTAAACCTCCATGGTAGTCGAGAGCTCCTTTTGCTGCATCTTCATGCACCAGAGCTGGTAGAGAGAACTCTAAGCAGCAGCCCGACAATTTCAAAGCATTTTTGTGCGCACTCATCTGCATCGATATGATAATATCACGAATGGCCATGGACCTAGCTTCAGCTTCACTGGGCCAATGCAAGTACTTCTTAATGATTATTGACCGGTCATCTAGAAGACCTCTGAACAGTTTGAAGGATAAATCCTCACTTATAATGAAAGAAGGATCGAAATTGTTGGTTGCCTTGACTAGCTCATCAGCAGAGTAAGTGCGAATAGGACTCGATTTGCCCTCACAAGAAGCAATGAGATCCTCTAACAAGATGCTTCCATTCTTCAAGAATGAGCTCTCAGTTTCCACCATTCTTACACATGGAAGCAAGGAGAACCTGGTACAAATATATATATATATATATATATTACACAGTATAAATTGGTAAAACATAAACACAAAGAATGAATATAAAATAGGGAATTGTAAATAATCAAGCGCTCGCGGTTCTCAAGAAATTTTCAATTTTCTTTAGAACTTCAATGAAATCTCAGCTTTCAATTTTTCTTTGCCTCAAATATTTAAGGTTCTCATTACTTTGCGTGTAAAAGAATTTATATGAGACTTCAATTAGTAAAAAATCACTGAGGTTGGATTAATATTTTACGTAATGTTGTAATAAAGAGGAAATATCAAAAGCAAAATCTCATGTCTAAGGAAAGTACCATAGAATCAACGAACTTACAAGAATTTGGATGGCATCGTTTACTCTTTAATCTCTATAAATTACCAGTCAGGCCCCTTAGAACTGGATTCGGATTATGCCATTTGAACAGTAATTGATTGATTCATCAACCGAGACAACTGCGATGGCATTGGAATGTGCAAGCAGAGCAGCTGTTCAAACAGCCCTGTTTAGAATGACATGCAGTGGGGATGGCTTAGGAAGCAAAGGGAAGGAGATAGAAAATTAGTGTTGGACGAAAATGTCAAAGAAGTTAGCTAAGAAGAGGACATTTTGCCCTACTATTAAGAGTCAAAGAACTTAGTTAAGAAGGATGAAAGAAATGTTTTCAACTAAAGGAAGGAAGAGCGTTTTAAGACGCGTAAATGTTTTTTTTATAGATATTTTGCTCCCACAATTAGCAGGCAAATGGGACTTTCAAATAAGTCTTGTGACGTGCGTTTTTAAACAGTGAACTAGGACTTTGAGCGAGTTAAATTCCGAGAGCGATCTAGCTTGGTACTACCCATTCAAACATATACACATACACAAAAGATTATAATGGTTCACTCAAAACCGGGCTACATTCACTTTGTATGTAGTCATGTACGGAGGATTTTACAGTATATACATGGGGATGACTAAATTTTTGTGAAAGCTTGGAGGAAATGGAGAAGGTTGTTGGGCCTCGTTCCGCAGCTTTCTTTTCCTGGAGCTAGTACCCCTTTTGTAGTCACTTTGACCTTCTTGAGCAAGAGGTTTGATTAGGCCTGAAATTTTTTGACAAGAACCGTTAATCCGACACGAAACAACACGAAGGTAATAGATTTTCGGGTCAACACGATAACCAATCGACCTTTTATCGGATAACCCAATAAAAACCTATTAAGATAACGGGTCAGTCCAGGTATACACGTGGGTAATCCGTTACACTATAGAAAAATATATTAATTTAATAATTGTATACCACTAAAAAAAATTCTATAATTAACAATAATAGGATTTAATCCTGAACCGAACTGAAAGTTAAAATATAAATATATAAATATATATAAATTAAATTTAGAAAATTAGTGACCGTTGGATCAGTTGAGATTTAATCTCGGCCGTCCAATGTTTTTCTCAGCCATAAACTCTCCTTCATTTTGCATATCCTTGCACATTTGATATTTTGTAGTAATGTATTGATGCTTTTTTTTTATTAACGACAAATGTGTTTTTGTGTTTTGAAGTAATATTTATATGACAATGTTTTATATGCAAATTTACAAAATTAAGAAAAAAAAATCTTAACGGGTCATAATGGGAGAACTATCATTAATAGTCAAAATTTAATACTTAATTTCATAAATATCACTTTTCTATAAAAACTTTCAAATTAAACTCACGTGACTCATGTGAATAGAACTCCTCTACATCTTTGGATTTGGAATTCTCGTTAGCATTTGAATTTCATATGACTTTATAAAATCAATTGCGATCAATCTGATGTACGAATATCATGAGCAAATTCTTTTGCGTGATTTCAGTTCAGAGAAGGGGCAAAAGCTATAGATTGAAAGATTGCTTTCATGCAAAAATTCATGTTTTCTGTAATAAAAGAGTTGGCAATGCCGAGCCTCAGATGTTTACACAAAATAAACTCAAAAATAGTTAAGTGCAAGTATACAAACCAAAACTTTCTTAACAAGTGTTAAAGGTAAAACAAAAATTTACCCTTTTTATCTTGGTGTTGCTGGAATGTCCCTACATTTTTGGTGCAAAATAAACCCATCTAGTCTTTGTCAACACACAGCCTGCTCCTCACAAAATATCCAGTCGAATTGGCCAATCTAATTAGGAAGGACCATCTACTTCTCATGTAACCAGTAATCCAGACTTCCATTCTCCATATACGAATACATTAACAGGCGAACGCCATCAGGCAAACAATAACCTTGCAGGGAAACCAGATTCTCGTGTTGGGCAGTGGATAGTGCCTCAACTTTTGCTTTGAATTCCCTTTCCACCAGACCCAAGTCTTCTGATGGTTTCTTAACAACCTGCTCGGACCCATTCACCAAAGTTGCTCTGTAAACCAAACCAAAAACCTCCACACAATGATGTTGGCTTGATTGAAATTGTCAGTCACCTTCAAGATTTCAGTTATTTAAGATCCATGATTTCATTGGTACTGACTGGGAAATTTATGACACCACAAAATGTAGTGGCCTCTCATTTTTCCTAAATTTTGATCTAATAGGTTTTGTTATTTGGTTTTAATTTTGAGGGTATTTAGGTCTATTTAAGTGATTTTGCAACAATATTTGAAAGATGTTATAAAAAATGGCATTTATAAAATTAGGTGTTAAATTTTTGCTATTATTGATAAATACTCTCATAATGGACCGGGTCATTTTATCCGTTAGAGCATCTCCAAAGGTGATGTCAAAAGATAAATGTCAAATGTTAATTTGATGGTTGATGTGGCAATGTCAGATTTTCTCTTTTTCCAAACGATATGTTTCTTTGTTATAAATGATATTTGTAGGACCCACTTAAAAAAGAAATCAATTAAAATACATTTTTCAAGATCTATAATTGGTGCATTAATAGAACCCACATAATAAAATAATTAAAAAAAATTGACATCACCTTTTCTCATATGTCAAATTTGACATATGAAAACTCATATGTCAATCCACATAGAATTGACATATCAATTGTAGCTCACTCCTACATTCAAATTTGATTACATGGAATTCCACCTATGATTTGACATCTCCTTTGGAGATGGTCTTAAGAACCCGTTAAGATAATGGGTGTGAAACATGACCCATTAAGATAACATGTGCTACACAAAAACGACACGAACACGAAAAACACGACCCATTTGCCAAGCCTAGGTTTGATGTGGACACAATCAGGAGGGAAATGTCTTCTATTACGTGGAGACGTCCATGTGAGACATATAGTGTAGACAAGTCTTGTGGATACAATGAATTCCAAACTGAGTATGATGTTTGTCAACATTTTGCACAATCAAACACTTAAAAATAGACAAGATAACTTTGTAGAGAATGAAAGAGGAGGAAAATAACGTTATTAGCTAGTTACTTTCTGCAGATAAGTTTCCCTATATATAAAAGATGACTTTTTTTTATTAAGCAACCATTCAAACAGACTCCGCTTAAAGTTGGATGCAGTGTTCAACGTGCAGGGGTTAAACGGTGTCCAGGTGTAGTGTTAAACGAGCAAGGGTGCTGTAAAAACGTCTTTTGGAATGATTCCACTCAAAGTTGTTTGGAAGTATCTGCTGATATCAACTTTACCTAGGACACACAAAAGACATATTTTGACCTTATTGGACAGGTGAGGTAAAAAAAGCTAGGACATGAGGGTAGGGACCCGTATAGTATAAGACCGTGAGATATAGGAACCTTAACTGGAAAATTAGTGGAAGTAGCAAAAGTTATTGGGAGCCTTTGTGAGGTTTATCCTTTTACCGATGTGAGACTTTTTAACCTTCACATCCTCACACACGCTTTCACGTGTGGAGAATTTTCAGACCAAATACGTGGAGAACACAAATTGGATGATGTGAGGTCACATGTGATCATTGAGCTTCACACATGAGCTAACATGCTCTGATACCATGAAGAAAGTTAAAGTTCCACCATAAAACCAATTGGCTATGTGGGGAGTGTTAACTACATTGAAATACCATGTTAACCTATGAATCTATGAAAGATTGAAGAAAGAAACAATGGCAGAAAGATGAACAAGGAAAGAAGATGAAGGAAATGCTCTCTGTATTTATCACAATAGTCGAATACAACTCTACAGAAAATGATCTCTACAACTTTCTTTTTTATATAGTCATTTGGCCTATTGCAAAAGACCCAAATACCCTCACTAACAACCTCTAACTAACTCAATCATATGGTTATTACTCCCCCCTCAAACTAAACTTGGAGTATCCAAGTGAAGTTTGTATTAGCCAGGTATTTGAGATTGATCTGGAACTATGAGAGCAAGATATCTGCCAAGCTTCAAGAATTAACCTGCTATAAACAAGAAAGCACCTACTGACACCTTTGTAACTGCTGACCAAAACCTCTACTCACCCCATTATCATCACACAAGACTACAACTTTTGCCGTTGGTGAAGCCATGATGAAAGCCACAAGTACAATCTAGCTTTATCGTTAACATACCCGACAGATTTTCGACTTTGAACTGAGAAGCCATAGTAACACGCTCACTGTATATGCAAATTACCCCTCCTAAATCTTTACAGAGACTGGCACCAAATCAACCAAAGAGAATGACACTCCAAGAAACTAAATGAACCAAGGAGAATGACACTCCTGAGATCTTCCTAAATCTTTACAGAGGCTAACACCAAGATTAACCCAGGAGAATAACACTTCAAGATTCACAAAAAGAATGACACTTTCTTCTTTAAACCCACAAACTTTAACTCCCAACATATTCTCAAATCCCAAAGAATGATACTCCAAGCAAAGACAAACCCCAAATCAACGCATCAAGATTCTAACCAACACACCCCAAAACTTTACTTCAATCAAATCATGAAATTAAGGCAAAACAAACACCATAGCTTCAAAGAATAGGCATCATACAAAATCAGTAAACAAAATCACTTGATTCACGAAACTCACACCAACAGATCTCCGAATAGCACATTTTCAGATCTCCAAACGCCCAATCTTCGAGCAACAACTAAACCAGTGGAAGACTTTACCAGAATCGAACAAATTAATACAAAATTTTCCACTGAGACAATCAAACAAACAGTTGGAGTGCAGAAAGAAATACGAAACCTGAATCTTCAGTTCTTGAGCGAAAAAGCCCAGAAAACACACCAGAGATCAGCAACCATTCAAGTCTTGAATCCAAATATCACAAATAAGAACTCCAATTTGGGGAAAAATAAGGCCATGGATGGCAGCAACACAGAGAAGTTATACCATATCAAAGACGCCTCTGAATTAAGAATTCACAAGGTTTCAGAAGAAGACATAAGCTCGAGCAGGTCCCTTAGCAAGGGTATAATTCTGAGTAAAGAATTAAGAAGAAGACAACTCAAGGTTTCAGACCCAATCAACCAAATGTGCCTAGGGGCTCAATAAGGGAAGATCTCCAAACATATGCTACCCTTCATGGAAAATCATTTAATAAGACGATTGGTACATAGTGACCAGATGTGATTCGTAAGACCACACTATGTCTTGGGCAAAACCCATCAATTTCAATGCTCATTCGCAGCAAATTTCAAAAACCCAGAAAAACCCACTAACAAAGTCGAATCAATTTCCTGATTTCCAACAAACAATACAAAATCATGATGAAATTTTTCTGATTTGCCTCCTCTACATCGCGTCGAATGAGTACCCAGAAGATAGACGGTGGCGGAGAGCTTCAGTTCCTGGAGATGGTGAAGGCGTAGGTGGAGAAATCTCTAAACCAGAACAATCAACCTAGAAACAAATCAACCCAGAGGTCAAAGAATGATTGCGGAAGCACTCAGAAACTTATCCTAATATTTAATGAAAATTTGAAAAGAAACTAAGCTAGAAACATATGTAAAATAATGGGAAATGGAACCACCAGAATCCATGGCATGAGCCTGGTGGCTCTGATACCATATTAATTACATTGAAATACCATGTTAACCTATGAATCTATGAAAGACTGAAGAAAGAAACAATGGCAGAAAGATGAACAAGGAAAGAAGATGAAGGCAATGCTCTCTGTATTTATCAGGGAGTAGGCCAACCTTTTAAGCCTTTGCACGATTTTTTTTTTCACCGATGTAAGACTTTTTTACCTTTACATCCTCACACTATCTAGTATGCCATGGTCATAAAAATTGACATTCATGAATCCACTTTTATAATGCGAGAAGGACGGAAGTTATAGGTTGCCCCTGATGCGGTCATCAGCCGAGTAACAATGAATAGGATGAGCTTGTCCATCATCAGAAGCAACAAGATCCTTTAGTAATTTGCTTAAATTCTTGTAGTATGATGGCTCACGATCTCTTTCCTGCTTTCTCAAGCACAACAGCTTTGAGAACCTGGAACAAAAATGGCTAATGAATTAAAATCCGATTTGAGATTTAAATTTAAAGCTACATATGAGAATGAAAATAACATACAACTGCAATAGTTTGATGGCATTGTTTTATCTCAACAGTAATCGATTTCCTTGTGTAGCACCAAGTAAATAGTAATCGATCAATTTCTCCAACGACTCCATTGTAGACCAATTTCTCCAACGAATCCATCTGTTTCTTTTTCTCCAATGAGTACAGTTTTGAAGTTTGTTGCTATGCTTTGCAAGGTTAATGGTGGCATTGAATGATTAGCTCTGTTAAGAGCAACATGCTGACAGTCGGCCAAAGAAATTTACATGAAACTACCATCTTTGTCTTTTCATTATCAGAGACAAAGAAAAAGACAATTAATTTGTCAATTACAAAGAAGGACAAAAGAAAGGAGATTGGAAAGTAGAAGGTCGTGACAGAATCATATACATAAATACATCCTTACAATTACCTTCCATTCCAACTCCCAATTGACAAATATTCTCTAACATATCCACAGAACCGCACAACGTACTTTCCATTGAACAAGTAGAGGTCATTGGTAGTTTCATTGACCATTCAAGAGAATTCCAAGATGGGGAACATTTACAAAGTTTTACTGGCAATATTAAACTGCAGGGGAAACCAGTGAAATCTTAGTCGTACACATGGTTCAAATGTAAAAAGAAAGGGCTTTAAAATTGACATTGTGATTCATTGCATAGAAGGAACTGTTGCAGATAGAGAAGTTGCTAAGTTTTACGAACTAAGTCATGGTCCAAGAAAATGTGTTAGATCTCAACAAATTATGGGCTTAGGAAAGGCGGTATGGAGATATGTCAATGCATTTACAAGTTGCTTTGCAATGCAAAATTTAGTTCTCCATGGCAATAAAGAAAGTTGCAACATCAAGAAATCTCAACTGACTACGGGCTTAGGAAAGGCAATATGGAGATATTGTTGAGGAAAAACTAGAGTACACAACTCTAACACAAGTGTTGGAGAGACAAAACAAGTAAACAAATTACTTGTATTACACACACAAAATATTACAACACGCTCTCAAGGACACTATTTAGAAGCTATGATGCTCACTCTTTCTAGAGACACACTCTAGACCACTCACTCTTCACAATACTACTCACTTACAAGGCTTCTCACTCTCTTACTTAGCTCTCTTCTTGGCTACTTCCTTCTTGATTGGTTGATTGGTTACAAATGGTGTGGATGCCTTCTCCTTTTATAGGCATGGATGGAACCTTGGAGAAGTATGGAAACATCATGCTAGAGATATCTATATAATTCCACTAACTTCCTAAGTTAGAATTATCTACACTAATCTTGTATGTTGGTGGAATCCTTACCATTCTTCTAGACTCTTCCACCAACTTGAACTTGCTAGAATTCTCTAGCATGTGCATGGATCTTTCTTTGTGAATGGGCTAAATCCATTATCTTTGGGCTGGTGTTGTACTTTTAACAGATATGTCAGCAAAAACCATCGTTTTTTGCCTTAATCTTAACGGCTCATGGTATACCATGAGTCTTGTTCTCCTAGTGATTCTCTTCAAAAACGATATATTGCAAGTCCAATTCTGACACCACAATATTTCTTACTGCCTTGTCTGCTGCAATACAGATTGAATTTAATTTTTTCCAACTTTAATTCTTATTTTCTTGAATTTGAAATATTTTATTTTCTTTTTGTTTGTACGAGTTCTCCTACATCAGTTGAGAAATCATTTTGTTGTATATTCATACACCGGAACTGGTACTAGGAACTTTAAGTAGCAACCTAATATTATCGAAGCGCTCTTATGTGTACTCATCTGCATCGATATGATAATTTTCGTGAATGGCCATGTACCTAATTGGGACCTAGCTAGACCATCACCCTTTGAAGCACTTCCTGACGATAATTAACCGATCATCTTGAAAACCTCCGGACGGATGGGAATATGAATTCTCACTAATAAGGCAAGAAGGATGGAATTTGTTAGTTGCTTTGAGAGCTCATTAGCGAAGTAAGTGCACATAGACTAGATGTCCCTCACATGAAGCAATGAGATCCTCTAATTATATGCTTCCATTATGCAAGACTGAGCTCTCTTTGTCCTCCGTTTTGATTATCAAATACAGAAAAATTAGTCAAGGCTGTGACAAACCACAGACATGATATGCAAAGAACCGACACAATGTACGTTTCATTGAAGAAGAAGCAGAGGTCATTAAGAGTTTTATTTTATTTTCAAAATAATTACAAGATGGGAAAAGGATAGTAAGTATTCTGTGGTGTACAACTGTTAAAATTTAAAACAAACTAGAAAAGCAGAACTTACAAGATTTTAGATGCCATTGTTTTTTCTTTCCTCTTGTGCAGAATATAGGCTGCTCAGAATTGGTGATTCGGATTGCACAAAGTATCTCCACCCAGTCCAGTGCAGGTTTTATGTACAAGCAGACATTTCCAGTATGAGAAGTTTATTGATATACAAAAGTTCTGTCATCAGCTACAAATCCTCAATTACAGAATGAGGACTATCAGATTACAAACATTAGAATTGCCGTTAAACAGGTATCCAATACTTTTGATAATAAATCTAGTAGATTAAAGCTAGCTGGCCAAAACAAATTCTTCAATTCAAATGAGTTCTCTAGCCACATCCACCATGTATAACCTTCTTTCAATGTCATCTCGAATGCATAACAATGCCAATTTAAGGAAATTAAGCAACTGATGTTGTACTTGCTCATTCCCCCTCACTTCCTCATAGATTTTCGGATCAACAATTTCCCCAATTCGGCCATCACAATCACGAACATATCAAATCATTTCAATTTATCCCACCCCCAAAGTCCCCAAAGTTCTCGTCCAATCAGGAATACAAGTAAAAGCACACCAAGGCTATAAACATCAACTTTTTTTGTAATGCGATTAGAATACAGGTAGACAGGGTTAATGTAGCCAAATATCCTAATCACATCATCATCAACATCCGATTCCATAGGAATGGTTATAGAGAGCGAGAAGTTGTAAAGTTTGGGAACATAGTCATTATCCAAGAACAGGCAGCTGGGGTTCAGATTCCTATGAATGATGGGTCTGGCAAAGGCGGTATGGAGATATGAAACTACACTAGCAACCTGTTTTGCGATACGCAATCTAATGTTCCAAGTAGCATGATTTGACCTTCATTAGCCCCTCTTAGACTTCCATCAGGGTTGAAAACTCCTTTTGCTCCGTATTCATGCACTAGCACTGGTATAGGGAACTCTAAGTAGCAGCCCAAGAGTTTCAAAACATTCTTATGATGGCTCATCTGTAATGAAATGATAGTGTTACGGATAACGCAAGACCTGCCCCTATCCTCATTTAGGCCGTTCCCAAAGTGGTACTTTGAAACGATAATTGATCGGCCATCTAGAAATCCCCTGAACATTTTGTTGCTTGAACTAGAAGTTACAATGAGAGAAGGATGGAAGTTGTTGGTTGCCCTGATGAGGTCATCAGCAAAGTAACAATGAATAGGATGAGATTCGCCACCACCAGAAGCAAAGAGATCCTCTAATAACTTTTTTAGATTCTTGTAGTACGATGACTCTCTTTTCTTTTTCCAAAAAAATGGCAGCCTTGAGAACCTGGCACAAATATATATATACACACGTCTGTAACACAAGAAGTATTAATGAAATTACATATATTTTTGTTACTTGCCATTCCCAACAACGAAAATAAAATGTTGAAATGTAAATTATATTTATATATACTTGTTTGGACCCAAATTTACACCATTGGCCTATGCAATCAAGGCCGTTAAATGACCATAACTTCACACCGTTATATAAAGAAATTAAGATAATTTTATTGTTAAGAGATAATATTATGATTTTTAATCATAATGATTATTTTTTAATAGTGAATTATCTTGGTTTTTCTCTTGTTCCAGATAAACGTGATGCAAATGATATCTCTAACCTACAATTCAAATTAATTGGAGATACTCGGCATACGGCAGTGCATCTACTAC